>NC_056526.1:53873358-53876749 GCF_019175285.1 Sceloporus undulatus | reverse complement strand
CAAGGAATCCTATGCAGGTCACTTAAAAGTTTGTTGTAACGGCACAAACCGTTGACCCTCCATCTTTGCAGCTTGATTTTTTGGATTATTTTTGCGGTTTGATTAATCATGTTCTCTCTAGAACTTAGGCTCCTTCATCAACCTGCCAGAAGTTGACCATTCCAGTTGTGCGCAGAATCTAGGGCCGGTTCAAACGCCCAAGGGCCATTTCTCCGCCCGCCGCATTCTGCCGTAGGGAACCCCACGCCCCAGCACCGCGAGCCTCCCCCACGCGCCAAAAAAGGAGCGCCTGAAATGGCGCTCTTTTCAAACGCGGACGTGGCGCGCGAGGGGTGGAGTGGCCTCACGCGTCATTCCGCCATGACCCTCTGGCCGCACCAGCGTCCAAGATGTCAAAATGTGGCGGCATGTGGATGGCGCCGCCCAAAAGGCCGCGCTCCGCCACTACTGGAGGAAGGGCCGCAGAAGGAAGAACCTTCCTAACCCTAATACGGCCCCTTCCTACCCTATACCGCAAGCGCTCCTTATGGCGTTATAACCGCCCGAACCTACTAGAGCCAAACTTCTTAGGCATTGCAGTTCCTCCAACATAATTCCTGTGATCAATTTGGTGCTGTTGGCTACCAAATTGCCACTGGACGGAACTGAAATTTTAGAGCGGTGTTTCTTAGGTAAAAAGACTAGGTTGTTGTTTTTATTGTGGCTCTTTCCACCATTCAGGGGCGTCCCTTCACCCCTCGCCGCCGCATATGGAGATTACTCTATATGTTACATAGAAACCTTATTACATTCTTGCATGGGGGTCTGAGTTTGATTTGAATACTAGCGTTTGGGAGGGCTGCTTAGATTCAACCTCCCCACTGAACCTGCCCTGTTTAAAATGGCGGTTCAGACTGCTTAGAATATAAAACCCTTCTTCTTTTTGCCCATTGCACTTTCGAGGTATAGTCTAATCGAAAAACAACCAGGGAAGAAAAAATGGAGGATCATCTTCTCCATGAATTATTGTCCATATGAACACAGATCTATACACACCATTCATCCACTTGCCACAAAGGGAAAAACACTTTAGCCGCACTTCCTTGCCAACAACCACTCTGTTTGCCCTCTACGGCGCCGCATTTCCCGGTAATGGTATTATAACTTGATTTAAACGAAGTGCCTAACCCTCCCTCAAGTATGCCATGGGTCCTCGCCTCCGCAGGGCATCCATCCGCCCACCCCCCCCCCATATGGGGAAAACTGTATGCTCAACCCATGATTTTCATGGGGCGTGTTCCTGTGTTTGGTGCTGCCGTACATGCCATGTATCCAGCGGCTTACCCTTCCTATAAGGTTAACACCAAACGCCGGCTCTGAGTAGGGCAGGCATGCTGAGCTAAATGAAGAAAAAGAGTTCCACGACATTGGGCAACGACTGGGCAATGACCAGGGAAAAACGAAGGAAAAAAAAGACAGTGTAAGAGAAGCAATAATATTACAATACGTGTCCTGCCAATCTACCACCTCATGTGGTATAGAAGAGAAGGTGGACCAAGTGCCTGCCTATGCACGGGCTAATCGTAAGGGCGAAAATGTAACCACTGCCTACTAGTGCAAATATTCAGCATTGCCCCACAAGCCCAATTTGACTCTCTGATGTCACTCACTTATCTACAGTAGTATTATGCACCCAATGGTGATCTTCTGCTGACAAGGCTTCTGTCAGTATAACAGTGAAGCAATTCCTACTGCTGCTTGCATTCCTCTGAAAGTCTTTCTCCACCCCCAAAAAAATCTGTTACAGAGAAGGTGGGAAGCCTTCATACGCACATGATGTAGAGGGCTATGAGCGAGGGGGAACTGGTGAATGTCACCTTATTTCCCATTTAGTTGACAGATGCCTCTGGGAGATCAAGGGCCTTTCTGTCAGCAGATGACCCTACTGACACATCCTTTATTTATCAAATTTCTTACAGGCACTTCAAAAAAAATGGCTTGAATTTCTTTAAAGAGTATGAGGTCAAACCATGTCCATCTCTATTTATAGGCATTAGTCAGACTTCTCTGCTATATTCAAGAATAGCTCAAATTACTATGTATAATTTTGAATGCAAAATAAAATAGCCATCTGCAGTGTTATCTCGCCCTGTTTGCCAACAGAAGATGAACTTCATCATTCAGAGGCAGTATAATGTAAATTATTACAGACTACATATGGGGGGGGGGGCCATGCTCACCTTTTAAATGTGGAGTTGCCCTTTTAAATATATATCTTAGTGATGATGGTGGGACTGATTTTTCAGAGGAAGGCAATACTTGTGTACAAGACGTTGAACTCTCTTAAATCTGCAGCTTATTTTTCTACACCTGCAATGGACTTCTCTGCAGATGGCCCACCTAGGAATATCACTCAGCTGCTCACCAATAGTAAATGTAAACTCATCTAGAGAGATACTGAGATGGTATGGCTTTGGAAAAGTAAGCATCTAGCACAGGAAAATATCCCCCCCCCCCCCCCCCCCGCCCCTTTTGTTCATAAAATGTATCAAGATGTAAGATCCACTGAGCTTCCAAAGGTTCTATAACTTTTGTTTCAATCTAACCATTTTGAACTTACACTGCATCCCTTCTGCCATTTTGTTGTTTATCAGAAGTGGACAAAGAAAAGCGAGCAAAGAAAAGTATAGTCTTGATCTTTTTAATTATTTGGATAGTTTTTTAAAGATATCTCACTCCAACATCTTGTCCAGGGTGCTGGCCTCCTAAAGGCTGGGTTTATTTCAATTAGAAAGAGAGAGAGAAAGAAAAAAGGTCTAACTTACAGACCTTTTTTAGTAGAAACCAAGAATCTTGATCTGAATTAATTTTCAGCTTTAAGGCTGATAGTGGAACAGACTTCTAGTAAACCGATTCACTGATCACTGGTGGCCAGAAGCTGCTCCTCAGTTGATCACTGGCAACCTAGGGAATGAACTTTGCAGCAGTTGTCCCAGGAGCAGTGTTGCCAATTCCCAGGAAATTTCCCAGGAACCAGGAAGTTTTAAACCTTTCTGGGAAATTTCCAGGTTTGCCAAATTTTTCAGAATTTTCAGGGAATTTAACTTTCCCACCCAGACATACCTTCCAGCCCCAAAATACCTTCCCTCCCAAAAAAAATGCCCGGCATACCTCCCATACTAGAAGTCCTGCACCCTTTAGCCTTCCCATAGTGCCTTGCAGCCCCCCAACTCAGAAATCCCGCTCCCTGGCTCAGACATCCCGCCCTCTCCCAGGAATTTTGGAGGCATTCTGGAAAACCAATCAGGGGATTTCCTTCGAGGGTGATTGGCAACACTGCCCAGGAGAACAAATCTATCCCTTTCAAAAAAAATTTAAAAGTCACATCTACCGGAAATAGTCCTCTCCTACC
>NC_056526.1:53870468-53873258 GCF_019175285.1 Sceloporus undulatus | reverse complement strand
ATTATTATTATTATTATTATTATTATTATTATTATTATTATTATTATTTTAAAAAATCCACTTGTCTTAAAGGTCTTACCATAACAAAGGTGAATGAAACATACTTGGCTAACTTGTCACATTCTTTGTAATAGCAGCATTCATTGATGTATATTCCTGACTCAGAATTTCATCACATGGACACTACAGTGCCATTCAGTGCATGTCTTGCCTTTGGCTGTAAATTAATATGACCCTTGCTGCAATCCATCATCTGACTAGTGAAGCTGGGCGCTCCCTCAAGTAATAAATTAATGAGACTAATTAATATGTAGGGGGAAGAATTTAATATTGTTCATACTTCTGTCAACATTGTAGCACAACTATAGCCAGAGTTTACAGGCTATACTTTGATTAATAAGGTAAACAGAGTACTAGTGATGTGCTGGTATATATTAAACTACAGTCACTTATCATGGCAGGCTCATACCACAGTGAGCATTACAAAAACTGTCTTGGTTTTGATCTTAAAGCCAGTCCCAGCTCCATCATGCCTTGGTCCCAGCAGCTGGAGAGAGGTCCGTGGCCTCTAAGGGAAAGAAGAGAAGCCAGCATTTGCTGGATTTAGAGATTATCGCATGTCAAATCCCTGTTGGGATACATGTGGGTTGTAACCATCACCAACAGATCTTATCGCACTGCCCCATGCCCAGGCAGTAATCAGCCCATATCAAATCTGGGCTTCTCCAACAGCTTTTCAAGAACAGGATTTCCCTGTTCTTGAAAAGCTGCTGGAGAAGCTTGGATTGGATATGGCCTGAGCACGGGGCAGTGTAATAAGATCCGTCAGTGATGGTTACTACGCTCCTGTATCTTGGTGGGGATTTGGCATGCGATAATCTTTTTAGTCTTCTCTCCAACAGTCATGCCACATTCCTTGCGTGTTGTACCTTATTGGACTGTAAACCTGAAGTCAGGGAGCTTTCAGATTAACAATTTGTAAGCCACTCTGGGGGCCCATTCCCACTTATGGTTTAATTCGCATCCTGATTCACCCTCGCTCCGATTTGGGGTTCGAATGTAGAAGGTCCCTTGTTCCCACTATGAAATAGTGGGATCATTTCTTTTAGGGGGACAGTTGCCGTCTCCACTGGGGAGGAGGAGGTGGAGGCCAGTCCAGGGAGCCTGGCAACAAGGCAGGAGACTCCTGGAGAGCATGGCCAGCCTCAGACAAACCCCCGCCTACCTGGTCTCATCCCCAGTGGTGCCTGAATTGGGAGGTTCGGCTCCGTGCTCTTCCTCTGAGGCTGAGAGAGCGTGACTCACCCAAAGCCGGGCAGTGGTTTCCAGGGCTGAGTGAGCAAGGCGAGGCCTCCTCCTGCCCTGTCACTGGCTCTCTCCCAGGCAGCTCTTTCCCAGGTAACTTCCCACAGAGAGGGGAGCAAGGCCAGCCTCCACTGGGGCTCAGGTGAGGGGAGCTAGCCCAGCCTCAGAAGGAAAGTTGCAAGGAGCCATTACTGGGGTTGTCAGGCTGGCCCCCCAGCAGCCTCTCTGGCCTCCTTTCATGCCGAGCCCCTCCAGGACCCAACCAATGGGCCCCCCGCTGTCTCCGCCACCCCCTTCATTGCTCTCCAGGGGCCTCGTCTTCCTCTTCATTCTGACATCAGCATCTGCCATGGAAACTCATTGGATGGTGACCCTGGGCAAGGCACACTCTCTCATCCCTGGAGGAGGGCCAGGCCATGGTGAAAAAAGAGGAGGAGGAGGAGGAGGAGGAGGAGGAGGAGGACAGTGACGACAATGACAAAACAGAGGACGAGACTGGAGGAGATGGAGGCAAGGCCAAGGGACCCAGGAGGAGGAGGAGGAGGAGGAGGAGGAGGTAGACAGAACCCCCCTTTTTTCTTTTAAAAAAAACATCGCAAAATTGCTAGATTGCTAAAGCAACCACTTTGCAAGTGGCAGCTTCAGTAATAGAGCAATTTTTTAAACAACAACAACAACAACAAAAACAACAGCACTGGGGATGTCTCTGGAGGGGAAGGATAGTGACATCCCTTTGTCATTTGTCACAATCAATTCTGATCTGGCATTCCCACCTGTTGGAATCGGGTCAGAATAGATTACTTGGCAAAAAAACTCCAAAAAAGTAGTGTCAGGATACCCCCCTTTTTTTAACGTTTGCTCCACTTTTTTCTCACTGGAATCGACCCAATGAGGATCAGAATCGATTTCCAGTGGGAATGAAGGGCATATACCCCGATTCAAGATTCAGAGCTTATCATGATGGGAATGGGCCCTGGGAATCTTTATGGCTCAAGATAAGGGCATAAATAAATATAGATCTCTGTCAATAAAACAGTTCTGGCAGTTTTAATCTCCATCAAGGGCAGGTCATTTGTTTATGTTTAATTGTTGTTTCCAACTAGAGAAGACCCATTCAATCAACTAAACTTTCATAATTATGATTTTAAGAAATTGCCATTGATGTAATAGATCTTCTCTGTTTGGCATCAACAATTGGATTTAGGCTAAAGAGTCTAAAGCATCCAGTGAAAACAAAGCCACTCCTCCATACTTTGTGTTATGACTGGGATAGTTTACAAGAACATATTCCTGCTGCGGAAATCCACTGAGTTAATTGTGGCTAAGTTTAGAGGGAGAAGGAAAGCTTGAGATGAATGGCAGATGATCTGACTGTCTTTCTTAGCAAGGTCCTGTAACACTGTAATGAGGTGACCAGAGAGGCAGAGAGAGCTGGGAGGGCTGAAGTGGACCAGGTGGGGGAGGAGGAGGCAAAGCTTCAGCAGG
>NC_056526.1:53866797-53870368 GCF_019175285.1 Sceloporus undulatus | reverse complement strand
AGCTAGGTACTATAACTTCAAAGATGGTTTCTTTTTCTTTTTCTTTTCATCTGCTGCAATTTTTAGCTTAACTTCTTCGACTGGAAGTGCTCCCAGCTTCTTCTTCTTTGCCTTTTTCACTTTTTCTTTAATTGCTTCAATATCAATTTTTGTTTCAGAAGGAGCTATGAAATAAGAGATATTACTATTATGTTATACATTGTATGACTAATGTTTTAGTACCCAACATTTCGCAAACATCAAGTAGGCCCAGTAGAAACATGACATCAAGCATGCCATAAAACTCTTACAAACTTTTGTGACCAAGTTACAGTCAGCCCTTCTTTTACACGGATTTTTAATACACGGATTCAAGCATCCACGGTTTGAAAATGTTCAAAAAAAGTTTAAATTTCAAATATCAAACCTTGATTTTCCATTTTTTTCATAAGGGACACAATTTTGCTATGTCATTATTTAATGGGACTTGAGCATGCACAGATTTTGTTATCCAAGGGGGATCTTGGAACCATAGCCCAGAGTATAACAAGGGTCCACTGTATTAAATATATGAGGCATGTGTTGCCCACCCAGAAGTTCTTGAATTCCAGCTACCATCAGAGTCATCCAACAGAATCAATGCCACAGATGAGCTACTCCCAAAATGTCTAGAGAACCAGTAAACTAATGTCATGTTCCAAATCCAAGAATCCCTGGTATATTACCAATTCAAACATATTATGTGCAGCAACCCAGGCAAGCACAGGTAATCCCTCACAGTCAAGTTATTTTTTTAGAAGTATAATATTTAGATCAAGCCAGAGTGCAATAGACTGAAATGTTGGATCCTACTTCATTTCTGCTGACTAACACATTCTGAATAGAGTTTTTCTTAGATCAATTCAAATGCAGCCCACAACTCTACCTTTCTGCTGTTCTGGAGTTTCCCAACTGCCCATAATACAAGGGGTGTGCATGTGAGAATTAATAACTATGGCCCTATACAGACAGGCCAAAATAAAGCTGTTTCAGGTCACTTTGGAGGTATGGTGTTTCAATGATGCATGCGTCCTAAGAGTCTGGAAGCTGAACCAAAGCTGCACCCCAGTCCTTAGGACTGGAGCGTGGCTTTGGAGCGGCTTCTGGACTCTTAGGATGCATGTATCATTTAAACAGCATATTTGCAAAGTGACTGTGACTCGAAGCAGCTTTATTTTGGCCTGTCTGTATCAGGCCTATTTTTCTCCTCATTCGCCATGCACTCTCCTTTTCTGGCTCACAAGCCTCCTATGAGTAAGGAGTGTACTCCACCCAAAAAGAGGTTCTGGATCCAGCCCAGTTAATCCCAATCTGAATAATGAGCAACTGGTTTCCTTGTTTTATCTCATTAGTTACACATACTTGACGTGCCCAGCGCAACAGAACATAAATGGCTTTTTGGAGAACCAAATAGCCTGAAAAGCAGTTTGATATGCATCATGTTATCTACAAGGATATCTAAGATGCTGTATCTTGACAGCAGATTGATTAATCTCAATACTTGTCTAGTTAAATACTATTTACTATTTTGAAGATTTCAAAGAGCTTTTTCATTATTGTAGACTAACCTTTTCTATGTTTTATATTTATGAATTAGTTCTGAGGCAGATTTCAAGTTGCAACAAAGACTGTTTCCGTTAAGCCACATTATCACCTGTTAAATATTCTCAGTTTAACTATTTTATAGCAAAAAAATATTGGAATTATCCAGGTTGTTTCATTAATCATAGACTGATCTAGTACTGGAGCCCAGACAACCTGAAAAAACAGATGTATACATAAATACAGACAAAATATGATTTTTGTAATGCTAGAATGTTGTCACATAGTTTATTATGCTTGAATTAAGACAACATACAAATGTTAGGCTTTTGGCAGTGGCAAAAAATACACAAAAGTAAAAATTTCTGAACGGGGCTTATAAAAAGACAGCGAGGCCAAACTTACTTTTTCTTCTGTGTTTACAGCTGGTTTTTCCTTAGGGGGAATAAAAGCTTTGTTCCTCTCCTCTTGTCTTCTGCTGACTGCCTCAGCTTGTTTTGCTAATGTGTCGTTAAAGTGAACATCTCAGGAATCAACATACAAAAAATAGATGTTGTCTTAAAGTCTTAAAAGAAATAGGGATCTGTAGCCCTCCATTGTTTTTAACTGAGCTCCCCACATCTTTACCATCCTCATGCTGGCTAGATGTCGGACTTATAGTACACATTTGGAAGGCCATGTGATTCCACATCAATGTTTTAAGGTAACTTCAACAAGACAAATATTTTAACCTTTATCTTTCTACTCTTACGCGTTCTTTTGACTTCCTTCAAGAAATATTCACCACTTGCAATTCTTTATCGATCTGAAAAATAATGCTTAGGATTAGAAATGTTCTACACCGTAGATGTGCCATATCTCTCATTTAGCAACAATTAAATTAATTAAAAAAATCAGAAAGACAAAGCCACTCAGAACTATATGTGGCAAATTCTGTAGCTGAAGTTAAACAGAATGTAATAAAACTACAAACAAATGTCCAAAGGAAAACATGGTATGATACATAAGGAATGCTTGCTTCATGTACCTAATAAATAGCAAGTTTTTAGGGGTAGCAAGTACATGGTGACCTCGGGTTACGAAATATTCGTAAAGCGGCCGCTTTCGTAACCCGAAAACGCTTCGTAAGCCCGAATTGCCATAGGCGCTAATGGGGGAAAGCCGCGATTCCATGCGAAAAAGCCGAAAAAACCACCAAAAGTTTTCTGTAACCAAAAAAACATTCAACCCGAAACAATAATTCCCTATGGGATTTTTCGTATCCCGAAAATTTCGTAACTGGGTATTTCGATCTCCAGAGGTACCCACTGTACTTTTTTGTAATTTTTAAAGAACATTCAGCTTTTAATACATAGAATATAATTCTGAAAGGCAATAATTTATCAAATAGAATTAACTATTTTTAATCTTACTCAAAATTGGTTCTTAGTACATCACTGCCATGATAATATGTATCTTGCCCAAACACCACACACATAAGTGGTGAGGTGTCTGGAGAGCAAATCACAGGCTGAACTCTCACTAGAAGCTGAAATGACTAAATGAGGTACTGTACTTATATACATCATGAGATGACAGGCCTCTTTAGAAAGACGTAATTTCCATAGTGGAAAGCAGAAGGAAAGCAGGTAACACATTACATATGATTGAATCCATTTAAAAAAAAAAGCCCAAAACCTTTACTATGCAAGTCCTAGGCAGGACTGGAGATGACGAGGCTGCATCCACAGTGCAGAAATAATCCCGTTTCAAACACACTTTAACTGCTCTGGCACCATGTACTGGAATTCTGGAACTGTAGTTTGTGAAACATTTATCCTTCTCTGTTAGAGTTTTTGGTGGCACAACAAACTACAGTTCCCAAATTCGACCATATCTTTCTTCAGGGCATTTATCGTTCCATCGCATGTAGGGTTGCTGCATCAAAAGATTTCACGGTGGTGGTGTGTATTAAACAAGCGCGGTGGTGGTGGTATGGACATGACTAATGATGAGGTAGGGGAGCTTGTCG
>NC_056526.1:53831810-53866772 GCF_019175285.1 Sceloporus undulatus | reverse complement strand
TCTCTGGAACTGAGGTTTACATCTGGCGAATAAATACAAAGGAAAGGAGACTTGCCTTGGGGCCGGCCTGAGATTTAAATCCTCACTCCTCACTATACTCACTAAGTCTCACGAGTTAAGTGGGGGAGTCTTGGGTTGGCCTTCCAGATGCGGGCTGGCCGAGGAACAACCCACTTCTGGATTGTCCTTGGGGCTCAGGTGTTTCCGCCCTTTGGAAGCTGGGGAATTGGTCTAGGAGAAGACCACCCGCCAGCTCTTCTCACACGTGGTTCTCCCCCCTGGTTTTGCAGTTCTCAAAGAAATAAGTTTAAATAAGGTGAGTTAAATAAAGCTGCCCATTTTATAACTCAGTTCTCTGTGTCTGGTCTTGTTATTCAAGGAGTTGGTCAGCAAACATATATATACCAGATATGAAGAAATGTTGCATACTGTATATACAAGGAAGTGTAAGAAAAGGGCAGACTGAATGCAAAACTGACTCATCAGTTTCTGCCTTCAGCTAGAGCTGCTGTGGCTGATTCATTTCCGGTTATCTACCATAAAATACCAAAGAAAGTAAAGCAAACTAACATGAAAGGCAACCTCAAGTTTTCAAAGCAGACATCATCAAGAACACCTTTACTATCTCGAGTATTTTTCATGTCTGTGCAGTTGAGAAAGGGACTTTAGAATGACAGCAATCCATCTGTTGTTTTGTGTTTTGGTTTTCCTGAATCTCTCCATTTACTGCTATTTTTATGACCAAAATACGTTGCCAGATATTGGAAATGAACAGTTTATTGAAGAATGTCTCAGAGTGCACAATAATTTCCGATCCAGTGTGACTCCACCAGCCAGCAACATGAAACGAATGGTAAGGGAATCTGTCTTTTAACTGTTGAAATATCAAACTGTTTTTGTTTGTTTCTTGCAGGTTTATAACTGCTTAGAAATTTTTCTATAGAAATCCCACCATAACTAGATTGTGGAGCAAACTAGCTGCTGGTTGTAATGTTGGGTAAGCATCATTTTGTGCATGGAGCCCTATCATACCCTGTTTCTTGATGTAGAATAATCAAAGTGTAACTTAAGAGGCCATGCCTCCACATTCTTTCTAAGGAATGTTTGTTTACATGCATTTTTGTTTAAATGGGGATATGTGTCTCAAATGCATTTATATTCTTCTTATTCCTGCACATCACATACCACTCTTGATGAATGTCACAGTGTACCTTGAGACAGATTAATGGAATTTCAGTGCCGCCTGATAGCAAAATTCAGATAGATATATAAAATATCCTGTACAGTGTTAATGACTTTTTTGCCATAATGAGTCAGAGTCTGAAGTGATTGGTGCCTTTTTACCGATAATATTTATCCAGAATTGGGAGCTTAGTGTAGGCAGTGGTGTATTAAAATACAGAACCAATAACCACAGACTCAAACAGGAACAATGATTTCATTTTAAAAAATCCCAACAGTGGTATAGCTTTTACTCTATGCAAGTGCTTCCCTTAAAAAGAAGAGTGGGTGGGAGGAGGGGTGGAAGTTCAATTATAAATTTGCCATTAGGAGACATTGTGGACATTTCCCTTTAATATTATTAAACTGTTTTTGAGACAATTCTTTGCAGGATAACGATGACTGTAGGTTGATCCAAAGTATAGGATAAAACATGCAAGAGTCTTTTAAAAAATATGAAAACTATAATTATTTTTGTGAGTCTTTAAGACTAGATATTACAAATTGAAGAATTCAGTACAGTAGAACCAACAAACAATCTCAACACAGTGATCTGGAACTCAGAGGTCTTTTTGCTAGATTGACCTTGTCTCCACTGTAGAAGTGATCAGGACAATTATAGGTTGGTCATGATGATTGCACAGTTCCCATTCCAACATTACTATTCTTTGAGATTTCAATAAATCACTAAGTGTAAGATACTAATTTCAGTATCATTCTGGTGTCCTGAGGCAATATATCTCCAACACTACACAATGTTCAAGGTAACATTCTGTTTTAATGGGAGCAGAGATGGCCCAAGAAGGCCTAACATGATCTTTTCTTCTCTCCAGTAGACTATCCTGGAAGGGCATCTGGCTTTCCTTCCTCATTCCCCCCAAAAAATATTAATTCAGATCTTTGAGAACAATTGTAATGGTGATGGATGATGTGTCTTCAAGTCATTTCTGACTCATGGCAACCCTAAGGTGAACCTTCCAGGGGATTTTCTTGACAAGGTTTAGGGGATGGGGTTGCCATTGCCTTTATCTGAAGCTGAGTGTGACTTGCTGACAGCCACTCAGTATGTTTCCATGGCCAAATGGGTATTTGACTCCTGGATCCCTTGGGACTGAAAGAACAAAGCAAAATGTGTGTTTGTTTAATCTTGATTGCACATAAGCATAGTAGGTAAGACCACATGCCTACAGAGACTGCATATCCATGCTGGGGACTTTCATTACAATTTCCAGGGTTTTTTAAGCATGGTTGGATATGTAAGGGATTTAATTCTTCTTTGTTCTTTTAAAATCCTAGAATATCCTATAAAAGGATAACAACTTGTTATTACTTTTTTGTAGAGCTGGGACCATGATCTAGCAAAGACTGCGAAGGCCTGGGCAAAAATGTGCCAATTCCGACATAATCCTGACCTGAAAATATTGGGGAAGGTTCACCCCAACTTTACAGCAGTAGGAGAAAATATTTGGGCAGGTTCTCTTTGGCTTTTTAATGTGACTGTAGCCCTCACTAACTGGTACCGTGAAGTCCAGCATTATGACTACAACACCCAAAGCTGTAGTTATGTATGTGGACATTACACTCAGGTAAGCCACTACTGATGTCTCAAGAGTCAGTGTATTGTGGTTTTTAACAAGTGTGTTGAGACAAAGATCCTGCTTGAGATGCAGCCCTAGTCTGCTTTCAAAGGAGACTCTAGTTCTTAATTCATCTGTCAAACATTAATATTGTATATTTGTCTTTAAATCGATTCTTTATAACACAGACTTTGTTCCATGATTGTTAATTATATACAAGCAACACCCACAAACACTACAGCAGCCATCCTAAATACAGCAGAAGTTCCAATTAAGTCTTCCCGAAAAGTGAATCATCATGAAATATTCCAATTTCGTTTCAGATGGTCTGGGCAACAAGCTACAAAATTGGCTGTGCTGTTCACTTCTGTCCAGCAGTAAAATATTTTAATTATCCCAACGCTGCACTTTTCATTTGTAACTATGGACCTGGGTAAGCTTTTTGATTTGCTATTTGTGTAAGAATTTCTCTCAGGAAGGCCCTTCTCCTGTTGCTTCTGAAACTTAGCATTTGGCTTCTGTGCATTCTTTCTTGGAAGTGGAGAAAAGTGCAACAATGCTTACACTAAGGACTGTGAAATTTCAGAGACCACCTGTGGTAGAGACAGATATTTAGATATTGTCTGGTTCTCCCTTCCTTACCTAAATTGATAGCCTCAGGGACTACATCAACTTCATCGTCCCATCGTCTATCTTTCCTGAATTTTTATTTTACTCCTGGATGGCTTTAAGGATGACAAAAATGGACCTAGGGCTCACAGGTTGGTCTTTGCCACTTCTGCTCTAGATGGAGCTTCCATTAAAAAAGTTTCTTGTCCTTTTGATTCCAGATGGTCTTTGCTTCTTAAACACCACTGTTCCACATGTATCTCCAACAATGCTTAAGGTCTATTTATTTCATAGGGTCAAAACAGACATTAAAGGAAATGTATATACCCTATGATTAATGTTTCCTCTCCCACAATAGGCTTTTGGATTTCCCTGTTATTAGCCTTCTAAATTAAGCTAGTATTTACCTTCCAATTACAAATCACAAAGCAATGCATAATAAATGCAATATAAATAGATGAGGTAAATTAAACTTGATGACAGTCCTCTTTAAACCCATGGCTTCCAATATACACAGAGTTGATATCATACCTTTGTTAATCCTTCAGATATATCTGAGCTCTGCTCCAAAGTGCTGTAGTTCTCCAGGCTGTCTACTTCTTACTGTGTGTGAAATGCTTCATTGCTTTAGGGCTGTAGTAAAGTTCAACTTGTTAGCACTTAAAATGAGAGACCAAAGCCATGGTGGGGAATAGGCAACCCTCCAGTTATTGGCAGACTCTGTCATCAGCCTCAATATAGCCAATGGCCAGGGATTGTGGGTACTGCAATTCAATACCTGGAAGAGCTACTCCTTGTGTAAGTGAAGGGTGTCTGTCATTGCAAACTCAGCAAGCAATTGTAGTGTTTTAGAAATTGTACAATAGATAGCAATGAGATCCTGAAATCTTGGGCCAATATGAAATGCATATAATTGGCAATTAGCTAGGAACACTAGTGAATGTAGTAGTTCTAGTCTTAATTTTTAAGGGAAAGGGTATTAATCATTGCTTTAATGCTCAGGAGAATCATGTTGTGATGTTTTGGCTTCACAAATTATTCCTTCTTTTTAGTGTTTACATTTTCACTACAGGTTACTACAATTTCAGTTAGAATGGTTTGAATAAAACTGGAACAGAAACCTATAATTCACCCTCTGTTCCTTTTCTTTCCATGCAGTGGGAATTATCCAACAAAACCATATAAAACAGGAGCAGCATGCAGTGAATGTAATGGGGAACCATGTATAGACAGACTTTGCGGTAAGTAGAGGAACTAGTCTCATTCTGTCAATAACAGGAAACACAGCTATGAGTTTAAAGTTTTTACAAGCTAGCATTTAGTTGTATTATACTGTTTTAAATATTATGGTAACATCGCACTGTAAACTCACATACTCAATTTACCTGTACCATACATTTCACCTCTTATGGCTCACGTTGGGACATCCTCTGTTCAAATCTAGTTATTAGTGCTGGATAAAGAGGTAGTTGGAACATTGCAGTCTCTCAATCCATAGCAGTTGACTCTGATTGTAAAAATCGGCAAAAGGCTTGCCTTTTTAACAGGAGAAGTAGTCTTGGTAGAATTACATTGCCTTTCAATTGCCATTACAGTATATATTTGGTTAGTTTTTCAGATATTGTTTTGATTATAAGCCACTGTCAATCTGATATATAGAGTAAGAAATGATGTTTTGTGCCTTCAAATTGTTTCTAACTAATGGCGACCTTAAGCCAACCCTATCATGAGATTTTCTTGGCAAGATTGGTTCAGAGGTTTACTTTTGCCTTCTTTCTGAGGCTGAGAATGGGTCACTTGCCCAAGTTCACATGGGTTTCCATGGCTGAGTGGGAATTTGAACCCTGTTCTTCAGATTCAGGACCCGGACAAACAGGCCAAAATAAAGCTGCTTCAGGTCATTTTGGAGGTATGCTTTTTAAACAAAAAGCCAGAAGCTGTGCCATAGCTGCACTCCAGTACTTAGGACTGGAGCATGGCTTTGGCACCGCTTCTGGCTTCTTAGGACGCATGTAGCATTTAAACAGCATACCTCCAAAGTGACCCGAAGCAGCTTTATTTTGGCCTGTCTGTTCAGACCCTCAAACAACTTCACCACACTGGCTCTCAAGGAATTATTTGGAAGGAATAGTAACAATTATAACAACTGCAACAGCACTGCTAGGATGTGGACTGGAGGCTATCTTACCATACTGCTCAGTTGACACTGAACTTTCTCTCTGGATGGGAAATATCATATAGATAAAAATGTAAAAGCTTTTTCTTGTAAGTGAGCCAGAACTAAGAGCTAGGAACTGGGAACACCTTGCAGTTTCCTGGCAGCAGGCACTTTCTAGCCAAATGCGATTTATGCTATGCTTTAGAGCAGTGGAGACAATTTGCTTGCAAGAATTGTCTTGCACCAATTAATTTTTCACAAATACTCTGCTGGTAACAGTGCTACAAAGGTCTCTCTGCTGTTTGAACCAGTAGCTCCTCAGCATTTGTTACAAATACATCTAAGGCTTGAGATGAATTATTTGCAGTTCTTGCAGAGGATAGATCCAGCAGCTGGTCTTTTGCATAGAATCCATCCTTCATAAGGCATACAATGTCTTTTGTACACCTATTTTTCAAAGTGGACCCATTCCCCAAATTCCCAGTTTATCCCCACATATCAAGAAAAGGAAGAAAAGGGCAGGAAGGAGGATATTGCAGTATCATTGACAGAAAGATTTTGCCTCACCAAGCCAGATACTCAATTTGCTTATTTCATTGCTGCATTTGAGAAAAATATATTCTGCTCAGCTCAGGAATGACCAAGTGCTTAAATTTGGGGAGGACAAATACACTTCTTCAAATGGTCACTTCTAGACTGAGGGGATACCAGTACAGTCAATTAAACCATACTCTGGAAGACTGCTCTTGAGATTTTGTTGGACTTTAGCTCTCATCAACTCTAGCCCTGAAGGGATGCATCCAGGACTGTTGATCAGAGTTGGTTACAGGAAGCACAACAGCTCCACTGACCACCAATGTGATTCCAGGCACAAGGTGTGGATAGTGACCCACCTACTATATGACTTGGGCTTTAGAATGATTCATATGTTTAAGTCTAATAATCCAGGAAGTCTGAAACTTGCTCTGCTCTCTTGTGATATTATTAAAGTCATATGCTATCAATGGTACTCCACTTGCAAATAATACACTTTTCATTTTTAGGTAAAGCCTGGAAAGATCCAGTCTGTGATCAGTACTGCATCACTGTACTAATATTGAGGCCATCTTTACTTTTAGTGATATTTGCCACAGTCTTATTTGTGAAGCAACGTTATCCCAACATGTATTTACATAAGTGATCTAGCAACAAAAATAAAACTGAAACAAAAGTCTGACAAACAGATGAAGAATTACTGAAACCAGCTAGTATCTGGTATTAGCTGATTAAAGTCAAGATGTTTGCACTCCTAAGTCACATAAAGTTGTTTTTCAAACGCTGAAAAAAAGATACAGGAAACAAAAGGGACTTCCTTTTTTGCTTTAGTGACAAATATATGAATTACAAGATGCCTTCAAACTGAAATTGAAGAAATGGTGTACTACTATTCTAAAGATGAATAAAATCCAAAGTCTGTGTTATTACACCCACTTATGTGCCTACTCTGTCAATTTCTGCACCACAAAAACATCGGTGCTGAATTACTTCAGCATTTTAAATATATGTCTCCCAAATACACATAACATTCAGGATAAATAAAAAAACAAGGTCCAGAAATACCAAATATATAAAAATAGTTTATGTAATATTGATAGACTTAGTATAAACCTATTTGTATTCGGAAAAACAGTTAAACTTCTATTAAGAAACCTCTGCCTACCTACAGATTATCAGTGGGCCACTCCCAACAAATACAATAATAATGCAAGGTATGTGTCGACAATATTCACATCCTGTACATACTCTTCAGTGTCGTCCTGTGTATGCTATTAACGTATATATGAATGACTTTTAGGTGCCAGCTTATTCAAATGGACACTGTAAATCTGCAGACATGGTTGATATTGATTCAGAGCGCAACAAAAGAGACTGACACTCTTACTTTATGCAGACACTGAAACTGGTGGTTGTTTTTTAAAATTTGCCTACGTTTTCATAATGTTTTTTTAATATTGCTGCAAAATGACACCAGAAAAGATCTAGTTATCACCATCCTTTGAGAAACAGCTGGTACATATAACTTCAAGATGGTTTCTTTTTCTTTTTCTTTTATCTGCTGCAATTTTTAGCTTACTTCTTCGACTGGAAGTGCTCCCAGCTTCTTCTTCTTTGCCTTTTTCACTTTTTCTTAATTGTTCATACAATTTTTGTTTCAGAGGAGCTATGAAATAAGAAGATATTACTATATGTTATACATTGTATGACTAATGTTTTAGTACCCAAACATTTCGCAAACATCAAGGTAGGCCCAGTAGAAACATGACAATCAAGCATGCCATAAAAACTCTACAAACTTTTGTGACCAAGTACAGTCAGCCCTTCTTGTTACACGGATTTTTATACACGGATTCAAGCACACGGTTTGAAATGTTTCAAAAAAAAGTTTAAATTTCAAATATCAAACTTGATTTTCCATTTTTTTCATAAGGGACACAATTTTGCTATGTCATTATTTAATGGGACTTGAGCATGACAAGATTTTGTTAATCCAAGGGGGGACTTGGAACCATAGCCCAGGTATAACAAGGGTCCACTGTATTAAAATATATGAGGATGTGTTGCCCACCCAGAAGTTCTGGATCCAGCTACCATCAGAGTCATCCAACAGAATCAATGCCACAGATGAGCTACTCCCAAATGTCTAGAGAACCAGTAAACTAATGTCATGTTCCAAATCCAAGGAATCCTGGTAATTTACAATTCAAAAATATATGATGCAGCAACCCAGGCAAGCCAGGTAATCCCTCACAGTTCAAGTTATTTTTTTAGAAGTATATATTAGATCAAGCCAGAGTGAATAGGACTGAAATGTTGGATCCTACTTCATTTCTGCTGACTAACACATTCTGATAGAGTTTCTTAGATCAATTCAAATGCAGCCCACAACTCTAACCTTTCTGCTGTTCTGGAGAGTTCCCAACTGCCCATAATAACAAGGGGTTGTGCATGTGAGAATTAATAACTATGGCCTATACAGACAGGCCAAAAAATAAAGTGTTTCAGGTCACTTGGAGGTATGGTGTTTCAATGATGCATGCGTCCTAAGAGTCTGGAAGCTGAACCAAAGCTGCACCCCAGTCCTAGGACTGGAGCGTGGCTTTGGAGCGCTTCTGGACTCTTAGGATGCATGTATCATTTAAACAGCATATTTGCAAGTGGACTTGAAGCAGCTTTATTTTGGCCTGTCTGTATCAGGCCTATTTTCCTCCTCCATTCTGCCATGCACTCTCCTTTTCTTGGCTCACAAGCCTCCTATGAGTAGGAGATGATACTCCACCAAAAAGAGGTTCTGTGATCCAGCCCAGTTATGCCAATCTGAATAATGAGCAAACTGGTTATCCTGTTTTTATCTCATATAGTAACACATAACCTTGACGTTGCCAAGAGCAAAAGAACATAAATGGCTTTTTGGAGAACCAAATAGCCTTGAAAAGCAGTTTTGATATGCATCAGTGGCGGGGTACAGACCGCCGCTTTGCCGCGGTCTGCCGCCGCCGCCAAGTAGGTCCGCGGGGGAGCCGGAGGTCTTCCGACGGCCCGACTCCCGCGGACCGAAAAAAGAAGCTCCAAAATGGAGCTTCTTTTCAAGTCGCGTTTGCGACGTAGCGAGGGCCGAGGGCGCGCTCGCTACGTCACAAGCGGCGCGACACTCTGGACGCTGTGCATCCAGTACGCAAAGATGCGCCGGCCATGTAGAAGGGCCGGCGCCATCTTGCGGACGGAGTCCGTACTAGGCACAGGGGCTCTATAAGGACGCCCCTTTTTTAAAAGGGGACGCCTCCGGACGTTCCCAAAGGGCTGTAGAAAGCCCCATGTGTATCTACAAGGAATCTAGATGCTGTATCTTGACAGCAGATTGATTAACTCAATACTTGTTAGTTAAATACTATTTACTACTTTGAAGATTTCAAAGAGCTTTCATTATGTAGACTAACCTTTCTATGTTTTTATATTTATGAATTAGTTTCTGAGGCAGATTCAAGTTAGCAAACAAGACTGTTCCGATAAACCACATTACACTGTTAAAATTTCTCATGTTTAACTATATTTATAGCAAAAAATATGGATTATCCGGTTGTTTCATAATCATAGACTGACTAGTACTGGAGCCAGACAACCTAGAAACAGATGTATACATAAAATAAGACACAAATATTGTTTAGTAATGCTAGATGTTGTCACAAGTTTATTATGCTTGAATTAAGAACATTAAAATGTTAGGCTTTGGCAGTGGCAAAAATACAAAAAGTAATTTCTGAACTGAGGCTTAAAATAAAAGACAGCGAGGGCCAAAACTTACCTTTCTTCTGTTTTACAGCTGGTTTTTTCCTTAGGGGGAATAAAAGCTTTGTTCCTTCCGCTTGTCTTGTTGCTGACGTGCCAGCTTGGTTTGCCTAAAGGTGTGTTCAAAAGTGAAACATCTCAGGATCAACATACAAAATAGATGTGAGGTCTTAAAGTAGAAATGGATCATGTAGCCTCCATTGTTTTTACTGAAGCTCCCCACATTCTGTACCATTCCATGCTGGCGGGCTAGAGCTGCTAGGACTCTAGTACAAACATTTGGAGGCATGGATCCAATCAATGTTTTAAGGTAACTTCAAAAGACAAAATAATTTATTACCTTTATCTCTTCTACTCTCTTAGCTTCTTTTGACTTTCCTTTCAAGAAATATTCACCACTTGCCAATTCTTTATCGATCTGAAAATAATGATTAGGTTAGAAATGTTCTACACCGTAGAATGTTGCCATATCTCTCATTTAGAACCAATTAAATAAATTTAAAAATCAGAAAGACAAAGCCACTTCAGAAATATACTGTGGCAATTCTGTAGTGAAGTTAAACAAATGTAATAAAAACTACAACAAATTGTCCAAAGAAAAAAAGGTATGACATACATAAGGATGCTTGCTTCATGTACTTAAATAACCTAGCAAGCTTGTTTAGGAGGGTAGCAAGTACTTTTTTGTAAATTTTCTCCATCGCTTCGCACGTGATGAGCTTTATCTTCTAGCACCACGCACGACTTATACACATTCTGAAGGCCTAAGATGAAGCAGGAGGACTTAACTCTATATAATATTTACTCACATTGGTTTTATAGAACATCACTGCCGGAATTACAATCTGATGCCGTGTCACTATCCATTTCCCCCACTAACCCATTGAAGATTCGCCATCGCACGCCGTGGTCCTGAGAGCAAAGACAAGGCGCGCTACCTGATGCTCTTACTCTGAGCTGCAATTCTGATATATATGAGCGTTATCTGTGTCCATTATGATACTCCAGTATGATGAATGCCCGCCCTTTACGTTATTATATTTAGGACAGTCTCCACTCTTTCCCTTTATAAGCGGAAAGCATGCCGTTGCCAAAGCAGGTTATAATCTATTCCTTACCACTATGCGCATTGTGATTATCATATGTTAAATATTCAATAACGTTACAAAAACCTTGACCTATGTCATCAGATTATGGTGAGGACGGGAGATGACTGCACGGCTGCATCTATAGCAGAAAAATTCCCGTTTCAACACATAACTTGATACTTGCTGAGCGGCATATAATTGTTCTTGGAATTTTCTGGCGAACCTTGCTTGATGCCTGTGTAATATCTTCCATACTTCCTTCTTTTTTCCACTATTTTTTCTTTCTTCTAGCACATCTTGCTTTAGAGTAGCTAGTGGTCCAACTACCTACAGTTCCCAAACCTTCTGACCATACGCCCTGTTGCCCCTCCTTCTTTTTTTTTCTTCTCTGGCCCCACTTTCACCACGGTTGCGTGTGTGGAATTTCCACGCCCCCTGGGCGCATTTACCACGTCCTCAGCCCCACCGCCTATTCGCGGTCTGTTCTGCCAACTGCCATGTAGTATTAAGGTGCCTCGCGGCTCCGCCCTTCTATTAGTATCGCTGTGCCTCACTGAAACAGGATTTGCGAGCAACACGCCCCATACGGACGACTTGAACCAGAATGGGGCGTGCCCGCGATTCGCCTTGTACATTTTTTTTTTTCTGCCCTGACCATCATTTGGCCAGCACCCCACTGCCACCCCATATCCTTGTGACATCCGCTCAAAACTTTCCCCTTTATGCGGATGTAGGGCACGTCTTGCAGGCATTAGTTCGCCTGTGTGTCTTTTTCTTTCCTTCCGTCTATCTCTTCCCATCTCCTTCTCTCCCTTCTTGTTGTATTCCGTGTGTTCTTGTCATCTTCCTCCTGTTGTCCCCTCAGCTCCTCCTCACTATCCTATCTTCTCCCTTTCGCCCCCACCTCTCACTCTCTCTTTTATTTTCATCTCATCACTTCTATCGCACCATCCTCTTCCCTCGCTGGTCCAGGGCTACCTCAACACGCCATCACCGCACACACACCCTTAGACCCCACTAGAACCAAGTGCTTCGGATTACGTCCCATATCCCTCCTATACGCTAGAGCACAACTGTGCATACAAGAGGGGTGCTTTGTCGCAGAGGAGGTCTTTGGTGCGGGGTCCGTGTGCGTGTTGAGGGCAGCCCGTCCCGCCTCGCCTTTTTCGAGGAGGGCTCACCGGACCTATGTGCCATGGCAAGGGGGGCACTATTTCATCTATCCGCAAGGCTGTGTGCGAAGTCGAGGCATAGACATGAGTTGGCCCTGTTTGTGTAACAAAGGACCGTACTTAGCGTCGTGGTCTTGCAAATGCTATGCCTGATTGGAAGTGGGCACCTATGTGGTTTCCTACCGATAGGCACTAACGATTTCCCGGCACAACTTCGGCACCGACAAGGGCCCATGCATGTCTGTGGTCTTGCAAGACGCGCATGCTCGGTCCGCTTGGGATCCCAGTGCGTGACAGTGTTTTTCTTTCCCCCCACCACTGGCACATAGGGGTTTGCCCACGTGGTCTTGCAAATGCTACCCCGCTCCCCCTGTCTTTGGATTTACCGTCGTGGAAATGTAGTTTGCAAGAGCAAAAACAAGGGACTGCCTGTGATCTTGCAAATGCTATGCTGCTGGGAGTGGGAAGTGTTCTGTAGGAATTGGGGGGGGGGGGGTTGTTTGGCCAGCAAAAGAAAGAGAATGTACATTTCAGCCTTCTGTCTGAATATGCCAAAGTCCTCCATTTTGAGCATGCCTAAGAAAATGCATTTATATTAAAATTTTAAAAAAAATATCAATTTTAATGTCGTCCATTTTTAAAAAACATGTCCTACATTGAAAATGTGCCCTACATTTGTCCTATTTGTCCAGTGTGGAGGTCCTGCCTTATGGCAACCCTAATAAGCATGGGCCATGGCAGGTGAAGAATTGACAAACTGGATATTCTACAGTGCAGATGCAAGCCAAAGGCTCTTGAAGGTCTCTCTACGCATAGGGTAGCCTCAAGTCAAAAAGACTTCATGGCAAATAACAACCTGTGGACCCTCCAGATCATGTACTACGACTCCTTCATTTAACCACGTCTTAATGCTGGGACGCTGGCGGAAATCCAATCATCTGAAGGGTCACAGCTTATCCATCCCTACATCAGCTCAAAAGAACAAAAACAGTTAATCACCATGATTTAATATGAGTCTGGTATAAAAAAAATTGTTATTTCCTTTCAGATTTTAAATGATAAAGAATTAGTAACATAATAATTCTTGCTTGTTCCAGTTTTTGGGATCCTTTGTTAGGTTAAAAGTACACCAAAATATCCTTTACAATGTAGTCTTTTCTTTGTCCCCTTCCCTCTTTTTTGGCAATGTCTCTATAACTACACGCAACTCATGGGCAACCACTTTTATCTTTATTAATTTCAAAAACCTTCTAGGCGTGTCTAGCAAAAATTAAAGGATTTAACAGACCTGACTCTCTGGTTGGGAGGGGGAAGGGAGTATATCTTTTTGACATTCTTCTTTCTTGGTTCCTTCTTTTGTTCAAATATTGTGTTGAACTTGGCAAAAAAGTTCCCAGTTGTGCTCTTAATTCCGGATCTTTGACAAATCCCCTTAATCATCAGGGTCTTCAACAAACATACAACACAAAGAGGCCAAGAAATTAGTTGAGAACATACATACTAGTATTCAACTCTTTCTGTTATTCATTTAGGCAGAGAGGGGGAAAATCAAAAGATTATAATACCAGATATAAAATAACTAATAATAATATAATTAATAATAAATAATATAAGATAATATAATAGATAATAATAATAGTAATATTACCTTTAATGCAGTGTGGCAACAATCTGATTTATTGAACACATGTGCATCCTGTTCTTTTAATACTTTTCAGTAAGGTCAAAGATATGTAGATCTGCCTGCCTCAATCCAGGCAGAAAACACATTCTTTGATTTTGTTTCTGAATTATTGTATTTCATGTATTGCAATCCCACACCATTTGCTGGAGTACCCCCACTGAATGCAGCTGGGCTTACTTTTGACTGGATAGTTGGAAGGATGGCTGAGGTCAAAGAAACAAGATGGTACCCAGGTATAAAAAAACTGCTCTGCTCCAAAAGGAATAAGATACCTTGACAAATTACAATAAAATTGCCATACCATTTCATATATGGTCTTAGTGGGTCACTATAGAATGTATAAAGAGTGATTGAGACTAAATCTTGGAGATCTCCTGGTAACAACAATATGCTAAAAGAATGTGGGGATTTAAAGTGGGATCACCAGAGGCAGCGATGAGCAGTGAGATCATCATGGTTAGGTTGCCAGATGCCTCAAATGATAAAATCATTTGGCTAAAAAAAACCCCAAAGTTAAATCTCACATGAAACATCTTATTGTATACCAAGAATCACACTCACTTTGATATTATATATGGGATGAATATTCTTCATTGTATCCAGCACAACTTTCCTAACCTAGGAAAGAAAAAGTTTATTAAAAAAAATAGCTCAACCAATAGAAATAAGATTTGGATCTTCTAGGAGTTCTCTGGATTAACTGCAACAGACTAGCAAGGATTTCTAACTCTCAACTGTTCAGCAACACCAGCACCAAAATGATTCTATCCCACCATCAGAAATTATAATACTGAAATGATGGCAGTTTGGAGATAACACAGAACGGACTTTGGATAGAAGAATATTGCATCTTGCAAAAAGTTATTTCTTTTTACCCAGAGACCTTTGAGGGGGGAGGTATACTCACTCTCTGCATAATTTTGGCCCTCTCTGGGCTGGTTTATAAGGATGCCTTTTCCCTCAAAGAAATGAATTGGAAGTCAAATTCTGGGTCACTTCCTACTGGAAAAAAATACTTCTCCTGGGCCCTCACCTGTTTTAGAAGTACAACAGACCGACACTGTAATCCTGCCAATGCATGAGCACTATCATCAGGCAATCTATTCATTATCTTATTATTAAATGGCATGCTATGAAATGATTGGGCAATATTGAGATTATTATAGCACTGCACCAATAAAAGTAAGAGGTGTAGGAAGATAGTTCCTGGTCTGTTATCATGGTTGGACATTCTCTCACCTTCTGTAATGTTATTGTAGGGGCTTGTATGCTGGATGAGAGATAAAAGCTGTAGATTATATTGTATCATAGGCATAAAATAAAGTGGAGCAAACTGATTCTACAAGTAACTCCAAAGTGTTCCCTTCAATAGAAAAGACATCTTACCTCTTTTAAACCATTAAAAGGTCCAAGAGCTGAAACTGTGTTCCCCTGAACCAAGATGTAGCAGTTTGTCAGTAGTTCTAGAGCCTACATCAAAAGATAGGGTATTTCATGATTCAACTCTCACAAATAGAATTTTTTGTTATTAATAATAATAATAATAATAATAATAATAATAATAATAATTTTTTACCCCAAGACTAAAACCCATAAAGCCATTTTAACACATTAAAATCATCCAACATAAAATTTAAAATATACCAATTTAAAATTCATAGTTTAAAATCAAGTAGGCCTGCTGGAAGAGATAGGTCTTTAATACTTTTTAAAATTCAGACAAAATATGTAGCTGTCTAATCTCTTTGGCAGGTCATTCTAGGGACAGCTGATGAAAAGCTCCTCTGGTTGCCAGTCTAGTCCTGGCTGGCTGAAACAAATGTCTCCCAGAGGATCCCAGTGGATGGAGCAAATTATATGGGAGGAGGCAGTAGGTAACATGGACTGTGGTGGAAATTCCTTGTTGAAATAAAAAAACTATAGAAAGATGGAGTCACCTTTGTCAGCCAGAGAGATGGTTTTTTAAATAAAGGCTTGGAGTTTAGGGAAAACTAGAGCAAAGGAATAATGAGTGCGTCTTGACCTAGATGGAAGCTGGCACCAGTAAAAAGACATAACATAATGTACTGAGATAAGGACATTCAGAAGCAAGGTTAGGAGGAAAGCCACTGAATTCCTACAGGAGGGGGTAAGGAGTGATGATGCAGTTTTAATATATGCATGTATTTCTGTTCTGATTGTAAGAATTCTGTATGTTTAAATTGTAATTAGCCAATCAGGTGTATTGAAGAAGCTTCTTTGTCTTGAATAATATAAAAAGAGCCATTTTGTCATGTTCGGGGCCTCAGCTTTTGGAACTTGAATTCCACTGAGTTCATTGTTTTCCGTTGTCGACAATTGGAAATAAACTTATGGATTTTCAATTACTAGGTCCTCTTGCCAATCCTATTGCTCTGCCAATCCTAGAAATTTAAGTTTCCTGAAATTTCTGTTACAGGACCAAAACTAAACAGGGCTTTAAATGTAAAATAACCAACAGTTTGTACTTTGCCTGGAAGCTAACTGGCAACCAGGTGAGAGATTCTAATATTGGTGTGATATGTTCATTCCTATATATACCAATGATCAATCTGGCTGCCATGTTTTAACAGAAGTTTCTGAATTTAGTACAGAGGTAGCCCAATGTACGATGCATTGCAAAAGTCCAACCTTGAGGTTGCCAGTGTGTCCACTACCATCTCTATGTCTTCCAATTCTAGGAAGCGACACAGATGGTGTATCAGGCAAACTGATAATAAGCACTCCTGACCACTGGCATCTATCTAGGCTGAAATTTGGAGAGACAGATCCAAGAGCACTCCCAAGCTAACAACACAGTCTTTGGAGGTAGGGGTAACCCCATCCAGAACTGAATTACACAACCCCAACTCCAGATTAGGAACCTTAATAGTAAGCACCTGTCTTGTCTGGATTCAGCTTCGTTTTTCCTAATCCAACCCATTACATCCTCCAGGCATTTATTCAAATGAGACACACTATCCTTAGCTGAGGCTAATTTGGAAGGCATGGAAAAATATATTTGGGTGTCAACAACATAGTCAACAAGCTTGACCCACTTGAGAATACTTTCGATGAACTCACTGAGTAAACACATATATAACTTGATTGTAACAATATGAGACACACCTTGAGAGTAGATCCATTGGGACCAAGAAGCCTCTGTCGTCTTTTTATAAATCGTTCTCTGTTTCTCACCAGGGACGCTATTTTAATGATGTCACAGGCAACATCATCTTCAAGGATGCGTACAGCCTGAACAGAAAATCAGAGAACAAGTCAAGTTAAACTAGACCCAAGTGCAGGCTGGATCATTAATAAAATAACTTTTTTCATTCTGATACACTATTCTTTAAAAAGATTTTAAACTGAAGTTTGCCATTTAAGCTAAGTAACATTTCTGATAAAAACCCTGTATCTTAGATCTTTACAGATCTTAACAAGACCAAATGGAAACAACATTCAGGACAGCTTAATAGGGATATGGGGTAGAATCACAACAATCACTGAACAAACCTGTTCAAATGGAACACTTCTTGCTAAAAGCTTTATTAAGTCTCTGGCTCTGATGATTATAAAGGGATCAAAGGTCTTCTTTGTTGTGCTGACAGTCATGCTTCCTTCAATTAAATCTAAAGCTGCCTTTATGTGCTGAAACACAAAGAAGCAAATAACAGTCTACACAGAAACACAACTGGTTTCAAACAACATCAAAGCTTTATATGCTGAAAAAGATTTACAAACAGAATATATCATGAATACCAAGAGAAGAAACAAAACTTTTTGTCAACATATACAAATGTAACTTGCAAAGTTTTAATACAACTTTAAATTAAGAAAACTTGTAGAACTAGTGCATTGCTGGGTACCTGCTGAAGCCCTCCAGCACAAGGCCCACCACTAATGTCTCCAACCTTCTGATTCTTCTTTTCGCTACCTCACCATATGCCCCCTCTGAACAAGTGGGCAAATAAAAGAAACAGCAACCTCCAAGGCCCTTGTCCTTCCCCTTCGACCCAGATGGGGAATCCAAACTGGACCCAAATTGGACCCAGATGGAATCAAGCATATAATGGCAACAGTGACCACTCATTGAGAACATCTTCCCAAGGACCTGCTTGACTCAGAATGAAAGACTCAAGCTAAATACAATTTTGCCTGTGAAACTGTCCATCAACTTCACACATCACATTATTATTATTATTATTATTAACCTTTATTTATGAAGCGCTGTAAATTTACACAGCGCTGTACATGCAATCTTTTTAGTTAGACGGTTCCCTGCCCTCAGGCTTACAATCTAACTGTCTGGCTTCTAAAGCTGTGTTAAATGTATGCTATATCTGAACATTGTAGAAAACACTACAATAAAAGAGCAATTCCCTCTTTTAAGCAGAATATTACAATTACAAGTCGAAGGCTTTCATGGCTGGCATCCATTGTTTTTGTGGGTTTTTCGGGCTTTGTGGCCATGTTCCAGAAGAATTTATTCCTGCCATTTTGCAAGCATCTGTGGCTGGCATCTTCACAGAAATGTAACTGAAGATGCCAGCCACAGATGCTGGCGAAACATCAGGAATAAACTCTTCTAGAACATGGCCCATAGCCTGTAAAACCCACAAAAAACTATAGATACAGTGGTAGTTTCAAAATACTCTATCCAGCAATATGCCAAATGGTACTACTCATCCTTCCCTCCCAGGAAGTCTTGGTAAACAGAAAGCTTAATGGAAGTATAGTACAATAGTCATACATGTTCATTCAGTGCTTTCTGCACTAATGGCCAGCATTCTTTCAAGTATGCTTCTCTGTACTTTGGGAAGAGCGTGGCAAAGCTGCTTTCTTCCAGAAGCCCTCTAGGATTATCTTCTCTTGTAAAGGCTGGCTCTTTCCATCCATCAGGAACAGTAAGAAGTTCAGATTCATCTACTGTTAACAAAAAATATACATATTTATATTAGAATAGTTTTTTTTCCTCATTAAAAAATGGTTGGTCTGGGAACAGAGACATGAAAGACATAGGAAGGGACCAAAACAAACAACTGTATGATGAGGTTTGATGCCAGGAAATTGACAAGACACCTCTCTAGGAAGCTCTAGGTTGTCCAGTGCAAGAAGAAGAGCCCTCCCTCCAATCCATCTGCCTTGGTCCAGGCCTCAGAGGGAGAGAAGAGCCCCTGGACCTCATCCCCTTCCCCACCACCATTCCCTTCTCCTTTTGTGTTGTGTCTTTTAGATTGTAAGCCTGAGGGCAGGGAACTGTCTGATTAAAAATCATAATTGTAAGCCGCTCTGAGAGCCTTTAGGGCTGAAGGGTGGGGTATAAATACCACAAATAAATATAAATAAATAATAATAAACTCTGTGGTCAACGTCCGACAGACACTGACCATAGAACTGCACTGGAGCAGCTACAAATGCCTAGTGGAGTATTCTCTCTAGGTCTTTCAGTGTACTTTTTACTCTTGACCATAGAGTTGCACCGGAGGACCTAAATATTCCTAGAGGGAACATATTAATCAAATCCATGAATAATCAAATCAGCAAATATGGAGGGATGAGTGTGCTTTATTTCCCATATGCAAACCTTGATTCTGCCCTTTTATATAAGGGACACCATTTAATGGCACTTAAGCATTCCTGAGGCTGAGAGAGTGTGACTTGCCCATGGCCACCCAGTGGCTTTTCCTTTCATTATGAAAGCCAACCTATTATTTCTCCCCTTAAGAAACCAAGCCAAATTTCACAGAATCAGTTCAAGACCATATATATATATATATAGTGCTATGCTGCCACTTTTAACTGTGGGATCCTGGGATTTGTAGTTTTGGGTGAGGATGCTGAACACCCCCTCCATAAACTCCAAATCCCAGGGTTCCCTAAAATGTGAAGCTGGAGGATAAAGTGGGATGATAACGCTATAAATAGGGGAAACCAAGGCTGGAGGATGGGGTCCTTTGAGGATGACTTTGAGAGACCCACCTTTGCTCGCCTTCTTGACTTTGGGGCCCCTCTTTCGTCCTCCCTCCCTCTCTGGGGCTTCCATGCTGCTCTAAGGTTTAACCCCTGAACCGGAAGCCGGAAGTTGTTCTCCTTTGACAAAGATCGCATAGATCTAGAAATAGAAGAGGGGTGGCACTAAGTTTAAACCTGAGACAGGGAAATGGAGGCAAAGAGAATCTCTCTAGATCTGCATCCACACTGCAGAAAATAACCCAGTTTAACTACTCTGGCTCAGTGCTAGGGAATCCTGGGAGTTGTAGTTCATTGACAGAAAATGCTCACAAAACTACAGCTCCTATAATTCCCTAGCGTTGAGCCGGGGAAGTTAAAGCAGTGTCATCAACCTGGGTTTATGGCTGCACTTGCTGCCTTAGGTGAAGAAGATACTCTTCAACTTCCAAATAAAAAGAATTGCAGATAGGAAATGCCTCAAGAAAAATCGCGATGCGGAATGTGTGTCTATATTTTCCTAGCTCTGTGGTTTCCAGGCGCATGCGTCCTAGAGTGCAGCAATGCATTCTGGGTCTTGGAGTTTTTAGCATGTCTCCTGCTGCAGGCAAAGGACATCATTGTTGTTTCTTCAATATGCATCTGATTGTTACAGTCATAATCTTGCAAATTAATTGAGTATTGCTCTGATAGTCTTTTGGCTGAAGAGTGGGGTATAAATAAATAATTAACACACATATATATATATATATTTAATATTGATAATTAGTTCAATATTGTGGAGCTTCTTTTGAAATGGTTGGGGTTTTGTTTGTTTTCCTTCTCTTATGACTTCCTTAAATTAGTCTGGAGGGTGAGACATAGATACTTATATTTAACTACTTCTTTATTTGATAATGTAATCCTTCAGTGTTTTATGCTTTCTTATTTTAAATTGAGATCTTGAATATTAGTAACTTGAGATATTTTATTGTTTGACCATTTGCTTTTCTAGTTTATTTCCAACTGTGTTTTTTTTTAATTTATTTTTTTTTGGTAGAAGTTTATTAGTTCTTCCCATTCTTCTTTTCCTACTTTTTCTGAAGATGTATTGTTTAATGAACGTGTTAACGTGTCTTGTTTGCATTCGTTAAAAAAATTTCTTGCCTATTATACTAGAGGCACCCCTACTATCAGACAAGCTGATGCCACCATTTCAGGCAGCAGATATGAAATTGTTTAATATGTTTTTAGCCTGGTTAAATGGTTTTGTTTTTTGCTGTAATTAAAACTCATTTTTTGTTGGTGTGTGCCTTCAAGTCATTTCCAATTTATGGAATTTCTTTTGCATTCCCACTGCTTTGGCTTTGGGATGGGCGCTGTAATTGCGTTCATTTCCAAATTGGCCCCACCTTCTTTTCTTTTGAAATTGGGAGACATTCCTCCTGTGTGATAACGTCCTTAGTTTCCACTGGAACTGATTGTAGAATTGTGTGGGTTCTTTAAGCAGGCAAGGACTTTACATGAATATACGATAAACTGATTTCCATCCCATGCATTCCACTCAAAATGCCTTCTGCTCATAATACTTATCCAAGCCTTAGGTCATTTCGTTTCCTCTAAATGGCACCCCTAGGGTTGGTGTCACCCATTGCGGTAACTCATGGTGTCACTCCCCCCCCCATTGACCTCCTCCCATACCACACCAAACAAAAGCCTTATTAGTGCTTTTTTACACAAATGTTACTCGTAAATTGTAATTCCCATATCTCTCTCTGTCTCTCTGGCTTTGCTTAGTGAACGAAGATTCAGGAAGGACTCATCCCGCACTTTGTACAAGCGCGTTGGTGACTAAAAAGGCCAATTTGGGATAAGCAGGTCCGGTTGCAGAAAGCACAGCAGAAAGTCTCCTTGGGTGATGTTTCCTGGTTGTGGTTCTTTCTGTGTTGTCGTTTCTCTTTGAGGCTCGTTCTGCGTGAGCTTTCGAAGATGGCTGCAGCGTCATGGATAGTGCGTCTCCATGCCTCCCGATGCGAGGCCAGGGAGGACCATTGTTGGTGATCTATCTGGCCAAGCCTGAGATGTTGTTTCAGGGAGTCCTTGTATCTCTTCTTTGGGGTGCCCCTCTTACGCTGACCCGTGGCGAGTTCACTGTAGAATACTATTTTGGGGAGGCAATGGTCCTTCATCCTAGAAACATGTTTCTAGGATATTTCTAGAATTCCCATATACTACTGAATGTAATGCTAATAGTTGTGACATAAACAACTAGCAAAATTAAAATTATACCTTCAGATTAAAATATCATATGCACAATCTAAATGGATACATAGTGAAGGTTTGGTTAAAATGTGATGTTTTTTAAAGAAAATTAAAAAAGAATAAACAATTTCAAAAATGGGGAAACTATTTTTTTTTCAAATTTAAAATTTTGAATGTCGACATTTTAATTTTTAAAAATTCTGGAGCCTCTCCTTTCTCCTCCCACTGAGGTTCACTCTTAAAGCATTTTAAAGGGAAGCAGAGGAATGTCACAGGCCATTTCTGCCAAAAGGTAGGGGTCTGAGGAGAAGTGGTGTCATTCCCTCTTAGGGTGTCACCCAGTGTGATCCATACCCCCCGCACCCCCTAGTGACTCCACTTTGTCCTCTGTTTGTGTTGTGTTTAAAGCCAGTCCTCTATGTCCACAGATTTTTCATCAACAGATTCAACCATCTATGTAAGGGACAGCATTTCACTGTGCCATTATATTTAATGGGACTTGAGCATCCATGGATTCTATGATCCATTTTGTGTGTAGGGGGGGTGTCCTGGAATCAAACCCCAGCAGATACCAAGGGCCCACTGTACTTTATCACTTCTAGATTCTTTATTTTGTATTATTATATATTTAGTCACAATTTTCTCTTTTAACTGACAAGCATTTCTCACATGTTCAGAAGAGGCTTTTTTCATCTTTAGTCAGAAAGCTCTCTGGGCTTGCTTAGCAGCTACAGGCCAAAAGGACTTCCATGAAGGAAACTTAGAAGAGTTGTGTGGGAGGAACTGATATGCCTCGAGACAACCCACATGGTTTCTGTGCTGCAAATGGAAAGGGAATTCATGACCAGAGTGAAAATATAGAGAGCTGGCAGAGGAATGGCGGGTTTTCCCCTTTCCTCTTCCACACTTTGCTCTGTAAAAGCCATTTCTCCTTTCTTGACTGTTTTTGTTTTTTTGTTTATTTTCTTTTGTTTTATTGTTTTTGTGCAGAGGTTTGAAGCCTGTATTTCATAATACTTCCCACAGCAAACCTAGAAATGCTAACTTATTTTATTTTATTTTTGTTGGGTGCAACTTGAGTTTCCCAAGGTGTTAACTTTTTTAAAGGGAAACAAAAATAAGCAAGTATGAAAGTCAAACCTGTCAGAGAAGTTTATCACACTGGGACAATCCTGTGCAAAAACGGGATTTAAAAGGTAGAAAAAAACCATTTTTACACATGTTGTTGTTAAACTTGTGTTAACCTGAAAGGAATGTAAACAAAGCCGCTCCTTTTTACTTTCAGGATTTTCCAAAAGTAAAAAAGGAGTGATTTTGGTCTACTTTCCCTCTACTTTTCTCGTTCAGGTTAACATTACTTTAACATCGTGTGAAAATCAACCCACTTTTGCCTGTTTTTTCCAATTTAAATCCCTGTTTTTGCATGAGATTTCCCCCATGTGATAAACTCCAGAGTCTAGCTTTCACTAGCAGTCCAGCAGAAGTGTGGGTCAGATTATATTTTAATATAATCTTTTAATTTTAATAATATAATATTTTAATATGTTTCCTAAAATAAAGACTAACTCTTTATTCTCTTAAGTAAAGACTAATTCTTTAGTATGACAGAAGACTGTCCCTAGCTAACTGGTGCAGTTGGAGAATATGAAGAACTTGCTGGAGCTCATTGAAGGCATTGTCCAGCACTGATGGCCGCTGTAACCTTTTCCAACCTTGAAGCTCAGTAGCAGCGAGATAAATAAATCATAGTCAGCCTGTAAGAGCACAATTTCTTCTTCTAGTGGTTTTGCTTATGTGAGGTGCTTTGCTATGCCAATGATTTTATATATCCCTGACAAATGTACATTTCTCTGCTTGCTGGGAATGTTAGGATTATTACACACATAGGCAGTTTGTTGGAAATGGCGTATTTAATGTACCAGGTGATCATATTGCTTCTGTTGGTTATACTGTTCTGTAAAATTCAATTACTTGGAGCACCATGAGAGAGGTGCTTTGTCTGGCACTATTTCAGTTATGTGCGCTATGCAGATGATCCTCTCCATTACAATTTCCTAGTACCCAATGAATCATATAGAAGCTTTCATACCCTTGCAATTGAGGAAAGGTTACGGCTCCAGCATATTAGATTCACCTCGAAGTTTTTTTGAACAACATGCATGAATATTCAATTTGATCTCTGAAGTACAAAATATGCTGATCTTGCTGATTGTTTGCTGGTGCGTTCTCATATGCATACCAAGCAGGTATTCAGTCTCCTTTTATCTCCACGTAAAACACAACAAATCCTTGAACTCTGCTAGAAAAAAAGTCAGAAACATTCACCTCTTAAGATTGTTGATTCCCTTTGTGACAAGATGTATGTATATTGAAAACAAATGTTCAGTTTAGGGGAAAGGGTTGAAGTATTACATTCGCAGATAATTACAAATAATTTTGTATGTGTTTTCTTGTATTTATATACCACCGTTAAAGTAATATTAAATTTATTAACAGCTCATAGTGCTCATACAATAATAGATCAGCAGCAGGATTAACCTAAGACGTTTTACAATGTGAGGTGAAGAGCAAAATGGAGACCCTTCTCATTCTATGTATAAACAATGACTGGACTGGTAGATAACTTTTTCTTAAACTCAGATGAAGAGACTGGATGAAGAGACCATGTCTATTGAACATGAAGGCAAGGAACTAGTAGAGGGAATTCATTGTAACCATAAAGCACACATCTGTCTCTTTGTACCCCTTGCTATTCCCTTGCAGCATATTTCACCTAAGGAAAATGCCTCACTGTGCCTAATAGCAGATATAGCACTGGTCTGGGACTCTATTTATTAATTATTTATTGTTATTAATTGTATGTATGTACCATCTTAGAGAGCCAGAATGGTGTAGTGACTCGACTCAGGCTTGCATCCTTCCAAGGTTGCTAAAATGATACCCAATTTGTTGAGGGTAATTAGCTTACACCTTGTAAACCACTTAGGGAGTGCTTAAGTGCACTGATAAGTGGTATAGAAATGTACTTGCTATTGCTATTTTAGCATTTGACTATGACTCTGGAGACCAGGATTCAAATGCCCGCTCAGCCATGGAAACCCGCTAGGTGACCTTGGCAAGTCACGCTCTCTCAACCTAAGAGAAAGGCAAAGGCAAACCCCCTCTGACCAAAACCTGCCAAGAAAACGCTGATAGGGTTTGCCTTAGGGTCACCATAAATTGAAAGTAATTTGAAGGCACACAACAACAGTGTAAGATTTTTCTCCTCTCCACACAAAAGTTTAAAAATGCCTTTCCTGAACCATTAAATAGACCAAAATTGGGGAGCATCCAATAGAACTGGAGGGATTTTAGCCTGCTCTTGAAGCCTTCTCCAGGAGCTCATTAGAATCAAAATTCAGAAATCCTGAACTAGAAACTCCTAAACCATTTACTGGACAAATGAAAGTTCATTTCTACTAATAACAACTACCTTTTGAGCATATGAGATGTATCCCATCTCATATGCTCCAACTCCAACTTATTTTAGAGTTGCTTGGAAGTTCATCTTGTATTGCACTGGTGGGCAGATGTGGCTCTCTAGATGTGATTGAGTGGCAATTCCTATTATTTTTATTATTGACTATGGTGGCCAAGACTGAGGGGAAACATAGCCACCATTAAGGAAAGAAAATAATACTCATACTTTTGTACTTCTCGGTTCCTTAAATTAAAGAATTTGGCTTAATATTCATAGATGTGAAAAGAAGATGAAAAAATAAAGTTGGAGTTCATTTATGATGAGTGTTGTGACCAGATGGGCATCTTACATTGAACAGGCTGCTACACTGAAAAACGACCTCATATGACTGATGCTGTGAATAAATTTTCTTCTAAGTAAAAAACACTCTTTTTCCCTACCACTAGATGGGAGTAATTGTTCAATTCCTTGTATTTCATGTTGGGTTTGTATTTGTTCTTCTAATTATGGCTTCATTATTTTTAGTAGTTTTATGGGATTGCAGATGCAACTTGTTTGACTTGTAGGAGGAAAACCCCCACTGCTGGTTAAACCTGCTATTAATCTAAAATAGAATTAAATAAAATCCTCAGCTAGACTGCATTCCTGAATCTGTCTAGCAACTGTTCACACTTTGGACTTTAATTCATTCACACTGTAACCAAGGTGTAGAAATCTGGAACCTGAACTTTATGAATCACAATTTCCTTTAATAGTATTTCTTTTTGTAATAATTGTTGGTGAATATATATTTAATAAAAGTGTGGTCTTTGCGGAGGGAAACACACACCCCTGGAATTTCTGCTTTTTTTATAACTGCATTTGTTAATTAATAGAAAATTATATTTTTGTTCTTAAAACGTCATTTATTGGCTAAGTCCTAAACCACTTACTTGACTGGCATGTGAGAGATGTTACTTTAAAAAGAATCTGAAACTACAATAAACCCAAGATATATTTATCATTTCCTCTCCCAAGCCAAATATGACCTCTTGCTTCTTGTGTATCTTTTTTTACTAGTATTATTAGGTTACAGTCTGACTCATCAGAGCCACCAGAATCAGGACCAGAGAGGCAAAGGACCTAGGGCTGGCTTGGGAGAGACGGCTATACCTTTGAATGCACTGAAGCACCAAGTGAGAGTACAGCTGCTGCATTTTTATTTCTTCACACCTTATTGCATGCGAAAAGAAAGCTGAAACAGAGCGGGGGAGTGGCAGTGTCTCTCCACATGCCGTCAAAGCAGTTCCGTTCTCTCCCCGAGGGAGATGGCCATAAAAGCATGCCTTTTGTTACTGGTCATCCATCACCTTTCCCACCAACTCTAAGAGGCAAGTAGGAATGTACCTGCCCCACACAGTTAAAGCGTATGACTGTCATGGCTCCATCTTATAGAATCCTGGTGTCTGTAGTTTAGAATTTTCTTCTAGCACATGTCTCCAGAGACTTACCTCACCAAAGCACATGATTCTAAAGGATGAAGCCATGACATTTGACATGACTGGATCCTTTCAAAGCACACGTTTATCATTCTGTATTCCACTCTACCAGCCATGGTCCGATCTATGGGAACATGATGTTTGTAGATTAGTAAGGCACTAGAGCTCTCTGGCTGAGAATTTTAAATATCCCTCCCAAAGTTACAAATCCCAGGATTCCATGGGATATTGCCATGGCAATTAAAGTGGGATCATAGTACTATAACTGTGCAGTGTGAAATAGACTGTGGTATGACACTGATATGGTATGACAGCTTTGGGATATAATGGACCTGGGTGAGTTAAAGGAGGACTAGGATGCAAAAGACTGGAGTCTAAACCTTTTATCTGACATACTCAGAGACTGATGTTTGCTTAGGCTGGACTATTGTCCTGATAGTCTTTTAAGGCTTGGAAGGTATTACTCTTTAGTTTCTTTTTTTAAACATGCAGTTCCCTACTTTTAGTTATGAAAAACAGACTCATGGCTTTACCATTGTTGTTTGCTTTCAAGTCATTTACGACTTATGGTGATCCTAAGGTGAACCTACCAGGGTTTTCTTGAGAAGATTTGTTAAGAGGGAGTTTATCTTTGGCTTCCTCTGAGACTGAGAGAAGATGACTTGCTCAAGGTCACCCAGTGAGTTTCTATGGCTTGGTAGGGTTTCAAACCTGATCTCCAGATAGTGCAATGTTTGAACAACTACAGTTCTCCTTCCGTCCTCACAGCTTTTACTTGTGTCCTTTGCTCATGCACGAGGGACAAATGGAGGGGGAATGAATGGGGGGCACGCCCATGGTGCAGGTGTGCCTATATTCAAGCCAATGGGGCTGGAATATGAGCGAAACTCCATTTTCACAAGGGGGTCCAGAACGGATCCTCCATGAAAAAGGAGGGGCAACTATACACCATGCTGGCTCTACATGTTATCTTTCTTGCTCTCCCAGTCATAAAGACAGTCTCCCAAACATAAAAATGTTACTGTGGTCATGTTTAACTGTGCCTCATGGATTTCTGATCTGAACATCAGGGCTAAATTACAGGTTATGTTAAATACAATTGCACTTGTGTCTCCTTTACTTTCTGAGTTACAAGTAATTAAGAGAGAACAGCTTCTTGGAGCCATTCTTAAATTTTGGTACTCCTCAACTGGAAGACAGGTCCTGCCAATTTTGCAACCCATGAAGAAAAAACAGGTATTATATGGGGATTCCAGAAGGCTTATGATCTGGAATGTTTACGGAACAAGATTTTAAGAATGATTCTGGAGGTTCCGAGGTCGACTCCAACACAGTTTTTGAGACTGGAGATATGTTCTTATCATTGGTCCTCAAATATTTATTCTTATATTTTCAACTTTTGCTCAAGATTGAAAGAGCTTCCTGAAAATCGATTTGCAAAACTTTGTTACAATGAACAACTGACCACTGCCCCCTCAAGAGACAAAATATGGGTGCACAACATATTCAGTCTTCTTACCAAATTTGGGTTTTCAGAGGCATTCTTTCACCAGAAAGAGAAAATAAAGGCAAAGAAGGAATTTAAACTCCAGGTGCTTGACATCTATCTGCAAGACAATTATGCAGCTCTGGGTAACATTGAGATAGCACCACAGTATAGTCTACTTTAAAAATCCCATGGCCCAGAGGACTATTTGTATAAACTTCCAAATGCTGCTTAAGGAGGGAATACACATTAGCCAGATTTCAACTGATGCCTTCATCAGTAGTAGAAGGCAGATTTGCCAAAATATCATACCAATTACATTTCTGTCACCATGATCAAAACGAAATTGAAGATCTTTCTCATTATCTATTTATGTCCCCTGTCATCTGAAATTAGGAATAAATTCCTTTCAGGTCCCCTACAAGTTAAAGACTTCTGGACAGCAAGTCAAAAAATCAAAATTTAAATTTACAATAATGACCCCCATTATATTTAGAAGAGCTGCATCTTTCCTATTAGCCTTAGCCAAGGCCCGGACCAGTCATGAAGCTACCCTAAATGATACAGAATGAGTTATGCACTCCTATAATGTTTGACCCGTCTTTGTCATTTAAATTTAAGAAGATTCTGGAACTTAATCTGGTTTTAAAGCTATGTCTATTGTGATATTTTACTATTTTATTCAATTCCCATTTTCACAATGCCTGTTTGATTTTGTGTGTGTGTGTGTGATGACCTATGGTCATGTACAATAAATGTTTTTTATAGTATAATAAAAAAAGTAAGCTGTGTGGGACCCCAGTCCAGCTCAGGATCAATGTGTGTGGGTATGAGACATTTAAATTGTCCTCCCCCCAGCTGTTTTGTTTCTCTAAATCCATCCACCACCTCACACACTGGATCTAAAAGAGATTTTGAAATCCCCATTTGCAGTCAGGAAGGATGTTGGTGGTGTTTCTAGCCACTGTGGATGGGTGGGCAGGCAAGCAGGTAGGCAGAATGAATGTAAGCTTTTTAAAGAGCAAAATGAAGGCAGTGTTTGAGAGCTGTCCCAATCCATGTATGGACCAGATAAGGTACAAATTTTATGAAGGATACAAGTAAAGTGGAACCTGTCCAGGTTCTGTCTGGAACAGTGAAGAACAGTGGAAAGGGATGCATATGTTTATCTGGAAAAGAGATAATCAAGGGGAGATATGCTGGCTAGGTTAGGGAAAACACCTTAAAAGTCAGAGCCATTTAACACTAGAGCTGCTCATCTTGAAAGATGTTAAGCTGAACTGAAGATAATTATGCAGAGGTTGGGCCATCATCTCTCAGGAAGTCGATAGTCATGTTCAGCTTGGTAGAGCCTTGTTGGGCAGGGCCTTGGACCAGATGACCTCCCCTTCCAGTTCTTATGATTCTATACAGTTTCTCATTTTTTCAACTGATCCTCAGCAATGAAATGGGTGATCCTGCTGTAAGAGAAAGTCTAGGTGATTGGATGAAAGGATGTAATCTTTCTTGAACATGCCTTCTGGTGGAACAAGGACTAAAAACCTGAAATGTTAAGAGAGGCAGTTATTTTTTTCAAAACAAGACCACTGGCTTGTTAATAACTAAGATGCCTGCACCTTCTTTTCCTTTCTCAAAATCTGGAACAAAAAGCCATTCAGAAGATGGGTTGTTTGTTGTTGTTGTTAGCTGCCTTTGAATCTATCTCAACTCATTGCAATAAATGAGATGCCTCCAAGACCCCCCATCCTCTACCTCTCTGCTCTGTGGTGTCCCTAATTGAGTCTGTCCATCTGGCAGTCTATCCATCCTCTCTTCCTACTGCCTTCTACCTTCCCCAGCATCATTGTCTTTTCTAATGAGTCATGCCTTCTCATGATGTGGCCAAAGTACTTATTCACAAATTGATAATCATTATTAATATACATATATCTTATACCAAAGCTTGGAAATTTCTCACCACCACCACCACTACCAATTGCAAATCCCAGAATGCCCTGGCCTTCATGGCCAGGTTGGGGGATTCTAGAAGTTGCAATTAAAAAAAGAGTACATTTTGTAAGCTCTGGATGAAACCCCAGCACCAGTAGTCCATACTGGCCAGATGCTCTTGGTGAATAGCTCAGAGCAGTGCCCTGTGGCTCAGTTCCTCAGAGGCCATCTTACTGAGCAGCTGTTGTTTATTTCCTTTATCACAGCCGCATGGCAGAATAAATAGCTCCCACAATTGGTGAAAGAGAATCCCTTGACTACAGCAGTAACATTCCCAGAGTATCTTTCCTATTAAGCAGGAAATAACTTGTATAAATTATTAGACTTTGCGTTGTACAAACTGCTAGCTTCACCATTCACTGAATATACTTGGCAGCTGGCACTTATTTCTCAGACTTCAGTGAGCCAAGCAAATAACAGCTGTTCATTAAAGCAGAGGACATTTTAGAAGTATCTATATGATACACTTGTTAGTAACCAAGGGGCATCTTTTTTATAAAATTTCAGGGGACAGATTATATTTGTCAAATTGTTTTTAGATGTTTAAATGATGGAAGTTATTTCCTCACCACATCATGTGCCTAACATATCAATATTGTTATCCAATTATGCTCTTGATTTGTCAGCTTTTAATATCTTTTAAACAGATTCTACTTTTTTGTTGAATATGAAGAAGTGGTACAAATATTAGCTAGGTTGTGGCTGTGTCCTTTCTTGAAATATCTTGATGTGAAAAGAAGAAGAAAACAAAGTGAGATGTCCAAATTCATACTCTTACTTTCCAGTCAAGGGATCTTGAGCAAAGTATTTTCAAAGTCTGTGCTTGATTCAGTCTTTTATACATTAATTAAAATATTTGTTTTTTGCCTTTTATTCAAGGATCTCAGCATAGTACATGGTACAAACCAATATTAGACACAAGGTATTGCCAGGGCAGCTAACAATATTAAATGAATACAAACTAACATACATGTTTTGTGTAACTGATCTATTGACTATTTTCACAAGCAAAAGTTTGCTAAATAAGACAAGGAATGAGAGCAAAAACTGGAGCACAAACCCAGCATTACCAGACATTTAGAAGCTGAAAATAAGGATTTTTGCCACCTGCAGTAAAAAGCACTGTCACCTTCCATCTCTCAGATAACAGTACCCAGAGGAGAGCCTGTGAGGATTATCTTAATACAATGGTGAGGAAAGAGAGCCAGCGTGGTGTAGTGGTTTGAGTGTTGGACTATGACTCTGTAGACCAGGATTTGATTCCCAGCTTGGCCATGAAACCCATTAGGTGACCTTGGACAAGTCACATGCTCTCAGCCTCTGAGAAAGGCAATAGCAAACCACCTCAAAACAAATTTTGCCAAGAAACCCCCATGATAGGGTGGCTTTAGGGTTGCCATAAGTCAGAAACAGTTTGAAGGCACACAACAACAACAACAACAACAGTGGTGAAGAAACAGAAGTTTTGGACTATAGTTCTCATGATGAGTTATCATTGATCGCATTGGGCTTCAAAAAGCTGAAGCTCAAAACAGAACATTTGTTAGATGTTCTCTGCTTGTGTTGGTCTTCATCCAGTGAATTACCAATCCCTGGCCCCATTTTAGCCATTCCATCACCTCACCTGAATCATCTGTAAGAGTGAAATGGAACTAGGTGTCACAGGCACATTGGGGACTTGTTCCCACGTTTTATTCAGATGAGGCAAAAGCAACCTTTGGCCCTCTGACCATTTTAGATTTCAACAGCAAAACTCAGAAAGGTTGTTTCTTGCTTCTGCAGTGACATCAGGGTCACCAAGCAAACCTCTCTCTTTCAGTCAGTGAGCTACCATTTAGAAGACCCCCTTTCCCAGCAGTTATGTACCATACTTGAGAATGGACAAGGAGCCTCTCATGAGGACCTTTGTTTATGGGCAGGCACATGTGGAGACAGATTAGTCTTCATGTGCTCTGGTCTTGAAATGTAAAGGCCAAAGCTAGGGAAGGAATCAGGAGTCAATACAGCTGACAAAGCGGTGTCATGAAATAATTTCAGTGCTTTGTCCCTGTTAACCATCTTGGAGCTGTGTTCTGAACTAACTAAACTGAACTGAACTAACGAAAGCATCTTCAAAGGAAGCCCTGTATAAACAGTAGTCTCATAACACATAATATTCCTATACTAATAATGTACTCTAGTTTCCCGTACACAGTTCCTCTTCACAATAATGCAAGGGTGGGGAATCTGTAGTCTTTGAGATGTTGGATCTTAACTCTTGTCTGCCCCAACCAGCATGGAAATAGTTGTGGTTTATGGAAGTACTAGTCAACAGCATTTTGAGAGATACAAATTCCATACAAGTGAAAGTTGTACTCTAACATTTAGATAGACAGTCAAACAGGCAGATAGATTAAAAAATCTTGTTTTGTTACATTGCAGATGTAATGTGGTATTTAGAGCAGAAGAGATTAAGGCTGTATCTACACTGAAGAATTAATGCAGTTTGACACTGCTTTAAGTACCATGGCTCAATGCTATGGAATTCCAGGATTTGTAGTTTTGTGCGATATTTAGCCTAATCTGTCAGAGAGCTCTGGTGTCACAACAAACCACAAATCATAGGATGGAGCCATAACAGTTAAAGCAGTGTCAAACTGTATTAATTTTACAGTGTGACAGCAGTCTAAGTGAAATACCAATTATGTTTTTTTAAGTGACAGACCAGGGCAATGGTAAACATTAAAATAAGTGGCCTTCCTGAATAGTTATCAGACAGAGATGGCATATTTCAAATGCTCTGTAAAATTTTGCAAGCTTATGAATAGAATATCCGGTCCTGGTAAAACAACGTAGTTGACAACACAGCTGTTGTCAGTTGTAACCTGAGATTCCAAGGGATGGAGAATAATCAGTGAATGGTATTTACAGCTTGTCCAATAATCGCTTGAAGTACTGTTGCTTTTCAAAGCAATAAAGCCTCATTGCTGTCTGAAGCCCAAGCCCTGCAAAACATTTAAAGTAAATGCTTAAAGTTAAGCTGGTGAATCCTCCCTGTTAAATCAATGGAATATCTAACACACTCAGCAGAAGATTATTATGTTTAGAAAAGGCTGGATCTCAGTAGTCTAATGCATACTATGCTATCTCCAACATGTGTTAAGCTGGTTTACTAGAGCGTTGCCCTGTAAACAGCAGGGCTGTAAGGAAGAGTACTACCTATCCTCATAGATCGAAATACATGAATTTATTTCCTACCACAGCTCTGTCAAGAAAGCCTATTAAGGTAAAGTAGGTAGGTGTATCATTTATGAATGGGCTGGATACAAAAACTAGAGGGGAAAGAAGAAAGAACCAATAGCCCTCTACAGATGTCTGGGGGGGGGGGGGGACAATCACCTAGATACATAGGGATGTTCTATAGGGAAGGATCCATAATTCCCCCCTCAACGCTCCAGAAAAGGCAGTCTATAAAAACATTCTTCCTGTTGCAACAAACAAGGAACACCATGACACAATGAAATTCTCAGTTGGTCAAGGATGGGAATGAAGCTGAACTAGATAGGGATGGTTAAGAACTTCGTTCAAGTTTATTTATTTATTTTATATAAACTTGCCAAAGTTCTCAATTTTTTTCATTTTCTGGATGCAAAGAACTTGAGATGTTTTAAAAATTGGAGTGCGGGAGAAACTGAAACACAGGTTCACCCAATCTGGCCCAAGCCACAAAGTGCTTAAAGCATAAAGGTCAGGCTTTGAATTGCTATGATAGCTCTCTCTCTCTCTCTCTCAAAGCTCTTCATCTTTAGTGACTGCATGGCAGATGACTACAAAGAGAAGACGATAAAATCTAGATCCACTGTAATATTCTGTAAAAGCAGTATGATTGTATGGTGAAGGACTCATCTGTTTCCCAAATCAAGTAAAGGCCTAAAAGAAACTTTTTGAACTGCATGAGTGATATGATTCTTCCCCCCCCCCCCCCGCTACTTTTAAACCTGGATGAGAGAATTATGTGGCTTTGCAGATGCTGGACTTGCAACTCCCAAAATTCCTCTTGGCATTGGCTAGGGTTGCAGGAAGCTACATTCCAAAAACATCCAGAGGGCTGCACAATTCCCATCTCTGCCTTAAAGGACAGTAGAATTAGTCTATAAGGATGCACATTTAGTGGAGATGTATTACCTGCCACCTTTAGCAGTGAGGCTTGTCATGAGCTCCCTTCTCCACACTGCAAAATTATAGCATTTTTTGTTACTACTAACTTCTACAGCTGCATCCTATGGAATCCTGGGATTAGTAGATTGGTGAGGCACTCATGTTCTTTGGTAGAGAATTCTAAATACATACCTCACAAAACTACAAATCCCAGGATTCCATAGGATGGACCATGAAAGTTATTGTCCAACCCTCTAAATTTACCAAGCTCTGCTTAGTAAATACTATTAAGAAGACCTAAACCTATCATTGATGGTAGAATCAACAAATGTTAGGAGTACCGCCCAATGAGCAGGTTTATCTATATTTGTTGGTCAGGGAGGAAGAGAT
>NC_056526.1:53729795-53831800 GCF_019175285.1 Sceloporus undulatus | reverse complement strand
AGTGCACCATTAAAAATACTGAAGGAACAAAAAAGGAAATGTGTTTATACAAAAATTAGGGTAAACAGAAGCAAAGAAAAATGAAGTTCTCATCCATTTTAAAATTGTGTGAAAGAGAAAATTTCAGTTGATACAGTCACCTAGTTGTGTAGGGCTACAAATATATACATTTCCCCAGATTTTATCTTCTACACAATTATCAAAATTACAGAATCTTTACCATCTTTTGTACCTGCCAATATTGTAATATAATAAAAGGTAAAGGTTTATGCATTATACCTGCAAGAGCAGGGCTGTTGATAACAGTGTGACATGGAAGTCTCTCATTCATATGGTCACCATATTTTGCCATCAACTTGACTTTTTAAACAATCTTTTAAATTTAACAATTTTTTTAAAAAATTAATTGTTAGGAGTACTTTTTAATTTTAATGTTTTAAAAAATTAACAAATTTTAACAATAACTAGAATAAATAATAAGTAAAAAAAGGTGAAGATGTACCAGTGAGATCTATCTCCTGAAAATAAACCACACCCACTTCATTTTTGCACAAATGAAAGATTTAAAAACAGAAGGGACATGCTGTTGTCTTGAATGCTTTAAGATGACTTCAGTTATAAATTACCATTGTTGAATGCTCCTCCACATATGATGAGAAAGGATGTGGGTTTTGAGAGGAAATATTTGGCAGCATGATTAATTCCTGTAGTACAAGAGAAAAGGAAGCAGAAAATGTTGCAGAGAGGGAGTTTAACTCCCACTATAAATACCAGGTGCTGTGGGCTCTATTTCAGAGGAAGGAACTGGCAAAACTACCTCTGAATATTCCTTCCCTAAGAAAATCCTATGAAATTCATGGGGCCGCCATAAGATGGAAGGCACGCACGCACGCACGCACTCAATACATAACAAGTAAATTAGGTTAGGTCAGTAATGAAGTGAATTTGGCCACTCCTACATAAATTTCTTTTGAGTCCTGGAATCTGTAGCTTAGCATTGGCTTGTCAAGTGGTCTTATTTCTGCCTGATTTTTATTTAAGGCTTTCTAAATAAGCGTTAAACACAAGTCTGCAAACAGGTTTTATTATGACTGTACTCCAGAGTGCATTTGACCTGTGTAGCCTACATTGTTCAGATAATCAGTTTAACATTTCAGACCAGTATGTGTTATTCTGGTATAGACAACGAAGCTTAACGCATACAGTTTTTTAAACGTTCTGATGTTCAAATGCGAATGGAATGGAACGGATTTTATCACATAGCCTCATTAGCGAGATGTTTTCACTGGTTCCCTTTCCGTTCCGTTTGCGTGAAATGTTTCCAAAGATTATCTTCTGTCCTCCCTTTCCAGTAAATGTTATGAGGCTGTAAAATCCATTGTATGCAATATCTTTGGCATCCCAATTGCACCCCTTTCTAATCCCTACTGTTATGACGTGCTATGAGACCTCTCCTCCGGACTTCTCTTCCCTTGCTACTTTTCCTTCCAAGATGTGATATCGACTTGATCTCCTCAAAATTATTGAACTGTTCTGAACAGTTCTCAAAAATTGCCCCCTCTGGAACAGAATGGGCATGGAAGAGAAGGGAACAGAACAAAATGGGGACTTTTGTGTGTGGTAAAATTCATCTCCCACTCATTCCACACTCGTTCCTGCCTATTCTGTTCCGTTATGAGGCTGTACCGTGGAGGACCTGTGCAGTAAAGTTCAATATTATGCTAGAACTAGTCATATATTCCCTTGATTGGTTTGCAAAAGGGTATTACTCTCTTTCAGCTTTCTGTTCTCTCTTATGATCCCTGAAGAATCAGACTGTTGGACACAGCTGCACATTCCTAGTCTCTCCATAGGAGCAGCTAACCCTAATCAACTTAAAAAACACCTCATATATTTTTGGATGGGATTATAAATAAAGACTGAACTTCCTGTGTGGCAGTTCATCAGAATGGCTTCTTAATCTTCTTGGTAGGGGAAGCCTGCTGTGCAGTCGAACTTCTTTCCCCTTCCATCTCCTCTCTTCCTGTTCTTAATTGCATACTCTTAGTAGTCCTCTGTATTTCAGCCATGTGTTTTGCAGATGAAGAATTTTCTGCTGTACAGGCTTTTGCTTCTTTCCTTCCACAAACAGAAAATCAAGAATTTCACCAGAAGCATAATTGCTAAGAAGTTCTCAAGGCTCATCTTCTGTACTTTAAAAGTGCTTCACAACAACCTGTTTCATAAGCAAAAAGACAGATTTCAAAATGTTACAGCACAAACAATGTAGTTCTCAGTGTCCACAAAATTGCCTGATCCTGAGCCTCACAGAACAGTTACAAATATTGAGTTCAGGAAGACAGTGTGCCATGGAATAGCCAGTATTTGATCAAAGCTGAGAAACCTATGGCGCTCCTGTTATTAGACTCAGGTTCCTGAAGCCCCTGCTAGCATCACCAATGGTGAAGGATCATGGGATAGTATTGTGTCCATATCCAAGGAGCCACAAGCCACTACCGCCCTTGTATTAGAATCTAAATAGTTCATAAAACCATAGAATTGTGGGTCTGGAAAGTAACCAGGGATACTTTCCCGACCCACAATTCTATGGTTTTATGAACTATTTAGGGACAGGGGATTCATGACATTTTAAGAGGGGGACACCTTGTATCCTTTGACTTCCTTTTTTTTAAAAAAAAACTTTGCCATTATTATCCAGACATCAAAATATTGTTTTGTAAATGCACCCATTAAAATAATCAGTGTAATGTCTCATGATCCCATACATTTGATAGGTTGAAGCCAGTTTAGAATGTGAAAGGGAGATGTGAAAACAACACACTAACAGACATACAAATGTGTTGTAGTCAGGTAGCGCCTTTTTTCTGATGATATCTGCTAAAAGAAATGCAATCCATTTCTTTTAATACCTCCCCTATGTTAGCACAAAAGTCTCACAAATGTTTTCATATCCTTTTTTCAAAAACATAGACCACATTCCATGCTAAGTGGGAGCAGGAAGTCTTTATGGCTTCAAAGCATTCTGTGAACTGTGTTGTTAATTATTCTCTGCTTACAATATACACACAGTGGCTAGGCCTATTGGGATTGCTATAGAATATTCATGTCAAAATATCTCATCATTTTCTGAACAGGGTGGGTTCACATAATATCAAATATCATAATAGAATTCATTTTCCTCTACACAGGAAATTGCACAGTTCTCATATGTATAGATCTCATATGGAATAGTTCTGCATCAGATGTGCATAAATCAGTGCATATTCATGGTCTGGGAAGCCATGAATGGCTGCTTTAAAAGACAGCAATGCAGCAATTTTTATGATTGAAAAGTGAAAAATGAAGAAATGTTATGATTTCTGATGCAGAAGTAACTTCCATGTAGGAAGAAACTTATTAATGTGTGAAGAAAATTACCCTCCCTCCATCTCTATTGGGCAGCTTTCAGAAAGCCCTTCTCTTTTATCTGAACATTCTTCACAGGGTTCTTAGGTGGATAAATGCTGTAAAATGTTTTATGTTCAAAAGTGCTTTAGAAATGTTTAACAGTTGGCTTTGTCTTTGTCTAAAATACTAAAATATTTTGTCTAAAAGTATTAACATTCTTATTGTCCACAAGCCACCAGAGGAGGCTCATGATGACCAGTGCCCATGCTGACTGGGAGATTCAGGGAGCTATAGTCCAAAACAAGTAAGGTTGCAAAGTTTTAATTAAAATGTTCAAGGGATTGGAGACACTGAAGAATCAGTGACTGTTTAGTTGTGCAACAAATGGTGATCAAATAATTTGTTATTTAGAAATGATGTATGGTGTGGAAAGGTATAGTATATCGTGGCTCAGTCATTAGTCAAAATGGAGACTGTCATCAAGAAATCAGAAGACTAGGATTTGAAAGGGCATCTATAAAGAAACTAGACAAAATCTTCAAGTGCAAAAATATATAATTGAATAACAATGTCAGAACTGACCATGCCATTGTATTTCCAATTTCTATTTATGGTTGTGAAATTTTCACAGCAAATAATGGAAGAGAATAAGCTGGAGGTCTGTGCCGGAAAAAGCCTCAGCGTGTCCGGAAGCTGTAATGGCACACATGCCTGTGGTGCCTGTGCTGTGTGCCACCATGTGCACAAGCACCATTATCTTCAATGGGGCTCGAGCATATGCAGAATTCCACTGACGTGGTGGTGGTGGTGTCCGGAACAGATCCCCTGTGTAAGGGAAGAGCCCACTGTAATATGTTTGGGCATAAAGTATCAGTCCCTAACACCAGAGTGCCCACACAACGTTTGGTGCAAAGACCTAAAGAAGGTCTTTAAGCACTTTCAGATGCATGCTCTTACAAGACTACCCATGATGAGGAACACTACATTATCAAGGCTCCCAGTCACAGGGAAGATTCTAACTGCATTCCTCTAAACATACTCCCCTCTTCAGACTTTCATACTGAAAGATCAGGGATCATTCAGATGTTTTTTTTTTTAGCACAACAATGTGAATCATCTCACTCATGCATTTTGGGTTTGTTATTCACACTATGGAACCACATCAGTGTGCATCTCTATGTTCTCACACATGCAAGCATTTGAATAAAGATGGAGTCGACAATGTGAATGCATTCAGAACATGTTCAAGGCATGCAGAGTTTAATCCCGGATTTATTTGGGTTTATTCACATCACTTATTCACACTACTGACGATGCAGATCTTTTAAAAAAAAACTCGGGGAAAACCCCAATATAGATTATCCCAGATTAAGTAGGTTTTTTGGTAGCCTCCCCACAAAACTTAATTGGGTGCCTTCGGGATTTGTGTGAACAATGAGGATTCAACTTGGATTCATCCTGGATTATTTTAACCATCTGAATGACCCTACATCAGGTATGTGGTGTGTAATCCTCAAGCCACACAGTACTGTGTCCACCCAGTGTATGTCTTATTTTGGATGGGCATAAGCCCTCTAGCCCATTTGTGCCCTATTCAAAACCTCCCCCCTCCAAAGCTGCTACTGCTGGTGCTTACCACTGGGGAGGGAAGGAGCAAGGAAGGACATGAAAGAATGAAGAATTGATTTTCTTTGGCTCAGAGGGGGACGGAAATGGAAGTTTGCTCACAGATGTTCTGCAGCTTCCTATCCTTTCTGCTTTGAGCTACAATGTCTGGACAGCCTCCTCCTTCTTCCCCTCTCCACTGGTAAGCTCTAACAACAGCAAGCCCTTCTGTGGCTTGACGGCTGCAGGGTTGTGTCTGAAGGTTTCGGATATTGTTGAAAGGGCTATGAGTAAGCACCTTGCTCTCCTTTCAAAAAGAGACATACACATATGCAAACCACACTTCTGCATGTGTATGTCACTAACAGAATCCCAGCCAAAGTGTATAGGTTAGAAGTGAAGCCAACACTCCCCTTTTTCCAAGCATAAGTAGGGCTGTAGCTGTGGAATGTACTACCTCATACTTGTCTGCTAGCCACATGCTTAGGCAACATTTTCAAATGCCATTCCTGTAAAACAATTAGTCAGTCAACAGCTATTAGTTGGGATAGAAAAATGGGGCCTCTCTCTACAAAAGCCAAACATGATTGAATACCAGATAATGAAAATATACTACCTCTGTCCAGGTACTACAATCTGTTGAAAAGGGAAGCAGAGGAACACCTAGTCCTGCCTCTTTCATTGCAACTTTATTTCCACAGGAAGCAGAGCATCTGAAAATGACAGATCCTCTTGGCTCTGATCCCTAGAGAATGAGGAATCTTGTTCATAAGTTTCATGTACACAGGAACCACTGCCATTCAGGTTTGTCAGTTTCAGAAAGGTGGTGATGAAGGTGGTGATGAAGTGGATGAGGCTATGCATTTCCCCTGTTCCCATGTTCTAGAAAGTGAAGAGGGTAATACCTAAAGAGAGTTAGAGTGGTAGAAAGCTGTTGACTTGCCAGGCGTGCTTTTACCAGCATTTTCTAGCTGGGTAGTGTTGCTGAACTAAATAGATTCTTCACTGATTCCAGCAGAGCTTTTTTTGTTAGTATTAAGTTGATTTACTTGATGGCTCTGGACATTATATTGTTCAATGACTCTATAAAATAGGATAACGGGCTATATAAACTGAACTGAAGCCTATGGAATTGGAGCCAGCAGATTGATGGAGATAATGGTTCTATAATATAGAGAGTCTCTACAGAGCTCCTCACTTCCTCCTATCCTGCCAAACTCTAACTCTGGAGGCTATTTTTAAGGTTGGGATTTACTCCAACTAAACTCATCTCTCCAAATCCACTGGGTTTAGGGGCATGGGGCACCCGTGAATGCAGAAAAACCACAAATAACAAAAATACTATGTTTCTGTAGGTTCTCCAGAGCCATTCTGTGGTTAACATCTGCCATACATTGACCATAGACTTGTGCTGGAGGAGTTACAAATGCCTAGCGGGGTGTTCTCTCTAGGAATCTCTAGGTCTTTTAGTGCAACTTTTGGTTAAAGGTGACCGTAGAGTTGTGCTGGAAGACCTAGATATTCCTAGAGAGAACATAGTAATAAAATCCATTAATAATCAAATCCATAAAAGTCAAAGCCACAAATGTGGAGAGATGAATGTATAACCTCCACATATTTCTAGTTGGGATTCTTGTTCTTTCAAAGCTACACTTGATACTTCCAAATGGCTTGTTGACTGCTCTGTTTGAATGGCACTGTGCCAACCCATCAGCACTCTCTTCTACCTCCGCTTTCAATAACTATGCAGAGATAAATTTAGATAGCCAGCAGCCTACAAGACAACATATGGACTCTGTTTGCTTCAGGAAGTGAGTGTGTACCACTTCTAAAGCCTGAATACTTCATACCACTGTATACTTGATACTTGTGGATGCTTGAATTATGTGACAAAATGAACAAGTCAGCAAAGGGTGAAAGGAAGACCTGCTGGGCATACAGCCATGGCTAGCTGCCCATATTGGAGATACATATCAGCTCAAGACTTGGAATATCATCAAAAATGAATGCCAGGAGAATAAGGATACTATCCCCAATCATTGCATTCAGAGGTAAAACTACCTCAATATAGCTGTAGCGATAAGGCATACACAGTTCAAGAACTCCTCACAGTTTCAACTGCCTCAAATAAGTAGTTGAGATAGACTTCAGTTTTAATGCCATAAAGATGAAGTATCCATCTACCTACCAAATTAAAAAAAAATAGCAAAGAGATGATATATACAGTCTAGGTAAAACAATGTGGAACTGAGAAACAGAAAAGTACTTACAAGTCTTCCATATTTGGTATGAGAAAGTAGTATGCAAAGGGATCTCACAGTACCTTTGGGACTAACTGAAAGAAAGAAGTTGGTAGCATGAGCTTTCATAGACTTGAGCCTACCTCCTCAAATGCATGTGCGGAAGTAGACTCAAGGCTACAAAAGCTCATGCTACCAACTTCTCTCTTTCAGTTAGTCTCAAAGGTGCTGCAAGATCCCTTTGTATAATGATTTTCCAAACTAACACAATTATGAGGAATAAGAGAAACGAGAAATAATGAATGTTACAAGAAATAAAATCATAGAGTTGGAAGAGACCACAAGGTCCGTCTAGTCCAACCGCCTGCCATGCAGGAAATCTAAATCAAAGCATCCCCAACAGATGGCCATGCAGCCTCTGTTTAAAGGCCTCCAAGGAGGGAGATTCCACTACACTCTGAGGGAGTTTGTTCCACTGTCAAATAGCCCTTACTGTTAGGAAGTTCGTCCTAATGTTGAGGTGGAATCTCTTTTTCTGTAGCTTGCATCCATTGTTCCAGATCCTAGCTAGCTCCCTCCTCAATGTGACATCTCTTCAAGTTTTTAAACAGGGCTATCATATCACCTCTTAACCGTCTCTTCTCCAGGCTAAACAGCCTGAGCTCCCTAAATTGTTCCTCATACGGCATGGTTTCCAGACCCTTCACCGTTTTAGTCGCCCTCCTTTGGACATGCTCCAGTTTCTCAACATCCTTTTTAAATTGTGGTGCCCAGAACTGGACACAATATTCCAGGTGGGGCCTGACCAAAGCAAATAGAGTAGCACTATTGCTTCCCCTGATCTAGACACTATACTTCTATTGATGCAGCCTAAAATTGCATTGGACTTTTTAGCTGTTGCATCACACTGTTGACTCATGTTCAATTTGTGGTCTCCTTGGACTCCCAGATCCCTTCCACATGTAGTTTCATTCAGTGAGGTGTCCCTCATCCTGTAGCTGTGCATTTCATTTTTCTGCCTTAAGTGAAGTACCTTACATTTCTCCGTGTTGAAATTCAGTTTGTTACCTTTGGCCCAGCTTTCTAATCTATTAAGGTCATTTTGAATTTTGATCCTGGTCTCTGGGGTATTTGTCTTACAGTTTGTAAGAAAAAATGGGGCACTCAAATTTCTCACAGACCATCAGTTTTTACTGCTTATAAGTGTGCATTAAGCTAAATGTGGCATGATGCTAAATAGGGTATTAAAAATCATATCAGGTTTGATTTTTTAATGATAGAAGGCATGGAGAGGGCTGGTGTTAATAGAGACTGCACTGTTCACCTTGGGAGCTGGGGGTAGGTTTGTCAGGAATGCAGTTTCCTTTCCTATAAACTGGAGTTTTAAATATGGAGGTGGTGGGGGTGTGTGTATGAAATGCTTGCTATTGGGCCACTCTAGGGGTTATTCAGATAGTGAAAATAATCCAGGTAGAATCTTTGCTGTTCACATGCATTTTGAATGCATCCAATTAAGTTTGGGTTTCCCAAGTTTTTCTAAAGGATTTGCATTCTCAGCTGTGTGAATAACTGATGCAAACAGACCCAGGATAAATGGATAAAACTCTGCACACCTTAAGCATGCTTCAAATACATTTACATAATTGGCTCCATCTTTATTTGAATGCTGACATGTGTGAGTAACAGAACTCGCAGATATTGCAGTTCCATTGTGTGAACAACAACCCCGGAATATGTGAGTCAGATTATTTGCATACTTGGTGCTAAAAATACATATGAATAACCCCTAGGTTGAGAGATTGCAGTATTTGTTGATGCAGTTCTTGGTTTTTGTTTTATTTTGTTTTATTTTGTTTTTGTTTTTTTAAATGATGTATCTGTTCTCCAGCTGCAGGAAGGATGTCAGTAAAATGCAAATACTATCCACCACAATCACAATATTTTCTGCAAGAGACAGACCCAACTGGACCCAAGTTGCATAATCATGGCTTAATGGTAAATTTGGCCAATATGTTTTATCATTCACTGAACTTATAAAATAGCCAGTTGACATTGGGTACTGTTCAAAGCCCTTTATTTGCAGACTCTTCCCATTCTCTTCTATGGAAATAATTGAAAGTAACATAGGGAGATACCATAGTTTGTCTGGCTGGGAAGGATGCTGTTGGATTACAGCCATTATTCTGAAAGAATTATGGCTTTGTTAGTGAATGTTTCAAGTTGATTTGTTACTGCTATTAGAGCTAATTGATATATCAATGGAAAGAGTAAATTGGAGGGCAAGAACTGAACATTTGTAGCACTAAGTGGAAGATGGAATAGTACAGGTCAAAACAACCTAAAAGTTATATAATTGGTTACTTTTGACAAAAATAACTACAAAAGCCAAAAGCCAGTATGAGTTTGAAAAAAGAGCAGAATATTATCCACACATTATTGGGTTTAAAGTTAGAGTCTCCTTTTTTAGAGGAAAGGGAAGAACAGTCTGTGTTCATTTTCCTCATTCTTGATTTTCTGGGTATTCATTTTTCAAATTCTTTATTTTCTACACTTTACTCTGTATCAAAGCCTTGCCTTGTTTCATATTGCTGTTGGAAGCAAGCCACAACAGAAGAGGTTAGAGCTACACATTCAAGCACAGCACAAAACTATTATCTAGGGTACAGGGAACATTTTTTCTTGAAAAACAAACAATGTGTCCCAATGTATTAAAGGCAATATCAGCTTCTAATCTAGTAGAGACCACTCATTGCAGGAGACAGATATCATGCAGCTGCACTTGGAGTGTGCAAAGAGAGCTTTTGAAACACGTCACTTAGCATTCTCTTGGTGAAGAGCTGACATTGCTGATAAAATGTGTTTGAAGTTACAGGTTGCCGATCTCCCACCTATCTATTCCTTCAGTTTCCTTGAATAACCATTATGAATGAGGAATAAAATTGTAATTTTAGCCCCACGCTCAATGTTGGAGATGATCAGACATGGGGAGGAAAAGCTGGATGTCCCATGAGTGCTTTGTTGCTGGACCATTCCTGCATCTTCATGGGTTAATTCCTGGATAAGTGTGATGTCATCTGAAAATCTTCAGCACAATCATGCAAGGACGTAGCTATTCATTCTCTTCCTCAGCCTCTGTGTGCCACAAAAATTGCTCCATGTGCCATAGGTTCTAGAGTCACATTCTTTTTTGGTAGGAGTATAACTTCTTCTCTCCAACTTTCTGGAATCTGGTGTCTTTAGAGGATGCCATTCACAGCAATTTGTAATGGTCTTGCTAATTCTTCACAAAAGCTTTTATAATGGAAAGCTCTGAACCCATTAGGTCCTGGTGCCTTCCCTCTCATGGATCTTTGTACTATTTCTACAGTCTCTTCAACTGAAATCTCATTTAGTTTGTCTTCTGCTCCTCTGATAGTTTTGGCATGGTTTTTAACATCCCAGTTAAAGGAGGTTTATTTTCATATGGTTTTTCCTCCATTGAATCTGGTACCCTTTCCCCGGGGAAGGGGAGCACTGAGGTGGTATATAAAATATATTTAGATATAATGTATTAGAATGTAAGAATATATATATGAAATATGTTATGGATTGTATATGTTTAAAATATGAAATAATTTTTTAAAAAAAGAATCTGGTACCCTTTCATTGCTTTTACATATTTCTTCAGTGTATTGTTTCCACCATCTTTTTATTTCTACTTGGTTATGTAATGTGTTCCCTTAGTCTTGGTTTAAATTTCCCATTGATTTCTCAGAACTTGTGGAAGAAGATTCTTTTCCTTTTTTGTGGTTACCTTCTATTTCTCTGTATTGGTTATTATTACAGTTCTCTTTGTCTTTTTCCACAGGTCATTGAACAGTTGCATTCTGGGTTCTGACTCTATTTCTGTCACTTTTTACTTTTGTTTCTTCTCTATCCTTAACTGCTTGAAGAGTTCCATCTGTCATCCATTTAGGCCTCTCTTTCTTTTTGACTACAGATAGTATCTTTTGCAATGTGAAGTCGAAGGTGTCATGGCTGGCATCCATAGTTTTTTGTGGGTTTTTCGGTCTATGTGGCCATGTTCTAGAAGAGCTTATTCCTGACGTTTTGCCAGCATCTTCAGAGAATGTTTGCCTGGAAAGGAGTTGGATACACACAATTACACACACACACAGTGTGATCCTGGGAAGGCAGGAGTGAGTTGCATGTGTATTCTTCTGTTGCTAATGGCAGGCCTCAGGGACACACAGTATATATATACCCAACTCCTTTCCAGGCAAGCATTCTCTGAAGATGCCAGCCACAGATGCTGGCGAAACATCAGGAATAAACTCTTCTAGAACATGGCCACACAGCCTGAAAAACCCACAAAAACCAAGTATCTTTTGCATTTCTCCCTCACGATCCCTGGCTTCAGTCTAGAGTTCTTCTGGCTCTAGTCAATTAGGCATAATAGAGCATATCTATTGTAACGTTCTTATCAAATTCTATGGGGATCTTCTTCTGATTGTATTTCAGCATGATAGTTGATTTAATGTTCTTTAACTGTATTCTAATTTTGATATTCATGCTCTGTTCTGCAATCTACTCCTACTCATCTTTTTTGCAGAGACAATGGATCTTCTTCATATTCTGTTTCCAGATATGTAGTCTATAATTTCTATTTTGGTCAACAGGTGATGTCCATGCATACAGTTGCTTCTTGGGTTGCTTGAAGAATGTATTTGTGATGAGCAAACTGTTGGCCTTGCAAAATTCAATCAGTTGATCTCCTGTTTCATTTCTTGATCCTAAACCAAATTTTCCTTTAATTTTGCTCTGTTTCCTATTTTTGCATTCTAATTGACTATGATTAACAAGTAGTCCTATTTTGATGTGTGATCAATTTCTTCCTGCATAGAATCTTTCAATTGCTTCTTCTGCCTCTATAGTTGGAACATAAACTTGGATTAAGATTATATTCATGGGTTTTCCCTGAAGTCTTATTGACATGATTCGGTCATATTTTGCATTACAGTAAGCCCTCTGTATCTATGGATTCTGCATCCAGATTCAACAATCTATGACCTTAAAATATATATTTTTAATTCCAAAAAGCAAACCTTGATTTTGCAATTTTATATAAGGGACACCATTTTACTATGGCACTGTATATAGTGGGACTGGAGCTTCCACTGATTTTGATATTCATGGGGCAGGGATGGTCCTGGAACAAATCCCCAGTAACTACTAAGGGTCCACTGTATACCCTTTGGCTACATCTCTCCTCAGTGTAAATATCACTCAATTTCTTCTTAGATTTTCCTGAGTAAAACACTGTGTAATTATCCGATTCAAAATGTTCCATTCTTGACCAGTTTAGCTCACTTGCCACACGTATTGCAAAGTTTACACATTCTATTTCTTGTTTTACTACATCTAGCTCCCCTGATTCATGCTTCTTGCATTCCATGTTCCTATAATATGAGTTGTGCAGCTTTAGACTCTCATTTCTCCCCTGAGCACATCAAAAGATTAACATCTTTTTGGCTTGAGTCCAGTTGCTTCATTACCACAGCGCTACTCGTCGTTTTCCTCTGCTCTACCCCAGTAGCTGTTTGTGAAAGATGGGTTATAATTTAAAAAACAACAAGAAGTCTAAAATTGGATTTCTGTCCACAGTACTGTGAGTGATGTGACAGCAGAAATACAGTTTCCCTCTTGTGGCTGAAGGTTTGATAACTATAGTTTTATAGTCTTTAAATCCCAGTGTTCCAATTTCCTGGTGTTTTCTGTGATAGAACTTTGACATACCTGAAAAGAAAGAGTAAAAAGTTAATGCTACGTGACAGTTTTTAATATTGCAGCTACTATGAAAGAGGAACTATAAAGATTCTAAGAGAAATATATGCCTTCTGTCTTCAGTAAAGTTTTGTTTGTAGTTTAACAAACAAATGCATCTTTTTATCCATAAACCCTGAGGAAATGAACATAATACTGAGAGGGAAGAGGGGCAGAGAAGGATCTCAGAAAACTGATCCTCACTTCTATCAAAACTCAAAAGTTTTCATAATTTCAGCCTTCTTAGATCTATAGCATATACACCTATGCTTTTGTTCTATAACTCTTTAAGTGTCAAAATACTCTGTTACTTCTTCTGGTTTTCGTAAGATATAAGACACACCAAACAAAACTAAGGGCCCTTTCAAGCTATGTAGTTACAGCACTATGGCCTGGTACAGACTGCCAGAAAGCGGCAATCTGGGGCCTGGTTTTTTGTGGGTTTCTTCTTTCTGGTTGAAATTATCCAGATGTTTGTGGATTTCAATGGCTTCCATGGCTTTCCACAAACATCTGGATAATTTCACCCTTAAAGTGAATAAAATTTGGCTACCAGTCCTGAGGAACAGCAAAATAAGGACTCAGCAAATGCAAATGGGAAACCATTTGGAGTCAGGGGCTTTCCCAGCAGATAATTGATCACCAATTAGCAGACATTAATCTTCTTTTGCATTAGCCTCCCAGCCTGAGGCTGGCCATCAGCACAAAACAATACACATGCAAATCGTTCCTGCATTCCCAGGCTCACACAGTATATATACACCTAACTTTTTCCAGGTAAAGCATTCTCTGAAGATGCCAGCCACAGATACTGGCGAAACATCAAGAAGAAAACTTTCTAGAACATGGCCACATAGCCCGAAAAACCCACAAAAAAATGGATGCCGGCCATGAAAGCCTTCGACTTCACAATCTGGGGCCTATTTTAGGACTTGGGACTGCGGAGCAACCACATGCTCCCAAGCCCTACCGCACGCCGTCCACATGGGGGCCATCATGATGACACAAGCGCTGCACAGCCTCTGATGGGTTTTTGCCAGCCAATGGAAGGTGTGAAGGTGGAGAGTCCCAATTAGTCCTGACTCCCACTTGAATTCAATGGAAAGGGGGGAAAGCAAAAGAAGCAAGGCTTCTGGGGAGTTAGAAAGAAAAAGAGTCCAGCAGGGTAAGCAAGGGACTATTGCTCAGGTCTCAGTGAGGGAATGAATCCCAATACGAAAGTTCAAACGAAACCAGGGACTGTCTAGACGGGTTAGGTTTTCATTTCTTTTGGAAAGGGATTGGAAGACGTGTGGCAATGGGGGGGGGGGGGCGTTGGAGAGCAGTGTGTGTGTGTGCATGTATGTGTTAGTGCACGCACATACACACATACACATTAAATCTGTGTTCATTTGTTTGTTTTCTTTTTGGCAACCAGAATGAAAGGTACTTGTAATACTTGTGCTTTAAACCAGTTGACTTCTCTTGTTATAACTTCAGTTATCTCTTACCATCCAATTTTCCTTTTTTAAAAAATTAAAAAGCTCACTTTTTAAATACCCAATTTATTCCTTAAGGGACATTAAAGGGGAATGTCTGGTCACATATGTCCATGACCAGGGCTACCAGTAATGCTGCAATTATTATTCTGTGTTCTCAATAGCCATAAGAGAGAGAGGGAGGATATTGAGCCCTTGCACCGTCAAGAACCTGAAATGAATTAAATCTCCAATGAAGGGTTTGGTGGCAGCATTACCATGCAACTGCTATAGGAAGAAGAGGCAAGTCAGGGTAGATTCCAGCCACATCCCAGCCCCTTTTCACCACAAATACTCTGTATAATTGTGTTTGGTGCTTAAAGTATCATGCTTAATTGCATCCTCAGGGGCTGCCCCTTGACATGTCATCCCCCCAGAGTCTACTTCCTGTGATATAGACTCATAGAGTTAGAAGAGCCCTTAAGGACCATCAAATCCAACCCCCATCACAAGAGGCCTTTCCCTAGGTCTCAGGTTTTGACTCTGATCCTGGAATATCCCTGATCTCGCAGTCTTTAAAACTGTCCAAAACACTTTGTTCAGTAATATTTATCATGTCATTGTTTAAGTGCATAAGCACTCTAATCTCGAACTATTTCACGAGAAATTGATAAGAAATGGAAATTGTTTTATTTTGTTTCTTCCTCTTCAACTTCCTTCTTCATTGGGCAAAAGCATTTAAATATTTTTTGTGTGAGTATGATCTTCTTTCTGATCACTGCTATGATTTCCTTTAAATTCTTCCCCAATTCTCATCTTGTCTGGATAGCCTTTGGATCTCCCTGTTCACTATACTTATTGTAACTAAGCTAAAGTACGTGTAATCAAAGCAATCATATATTTTCCTCCTGCTTACCCATGCCTCTTCTACACACCTCACTCAGTAGTTTCTCTGTGCATTTTTAGGTAATCAAACTCTTAGAAAAGGAATCGGTTGGACCTGTTCTTTGTAAACGATAATGTATGCAGATGATGCTATATAAATTAACAATGATAGCAACTGCAGAAAACTAAGTGCCACGCTAGATATAAATAAAAGCATTTTTAATCAAAAACCCAGGCACAGCTGACATTTATGTTTTCTGACATTTTATACTTTTGTCCTTTTCTTTTTAAAGGCTTCTACTCAGGGTTTTTCTCCACATTTTAAAATCTGCCTTATTAAGTTTCCAGCCATGGTCATATCATGGCCTTGGAAATAAACTAGGGCAGCCCCTGAGGATGCAATAGTGTTTCTATTAAGCCCTACCATTTCAATGGGGCTTATGTAGATGCAGCTCTTGGTGCAAAACCTTTCTAAACTTTTGCTGAAGCAAAGTTCAAAGCAACTTATTTCTGTTTAGTCCTTGTCTGGACTATGATTTTAACCATTATCTGGTGGCTTATATTAAGTTGCACTAGTATTGTTCCATTAATTTTGATTTCTTCCTCCCATAGTATTTAAATGTCCCTCGTTTTGCTTTCCTTAGCCAAATCAGAACTGTATATGAATGAACAGAATATTCCCCAGTGTTGTTCTTCAGGTTGAAAACAGCAGTTTTGCTGGGGTAAATAAATAGTTCACTCAAAGCATCCCAAAATTGTGAATATTGAAAATTTAAAAATTATTGGACTTTTGCTGCAGCAATTTCCTTGATGGCATTTCCTTCTACCTGTTGTTTCATTTTCCTTTTTGGTTTAGTCAGAGGTGATTGCAGCCAATGAAGTGGCATCACAACGCAAAAGAACTGAGGAGGGTCATTTATCAGAGCAAATACATGATGACATTGATAACAAAGTCAATTCAGAGAGTAAAATAGGACAGTTACGGTATGCCAATTAATCTGTAAGAATTTTCTCAAGAATGCTGGGGTGATTTTAAAAAGGGAAAGTGTTTTTCAATGCTGCTATAGCTCTTTGTGAAAAGAAATCCTTTTGGTTAAACTCCAAATTTATGTAATGTTTCAATATTTGGAGTTCTTTCTATTTTTGTTTAGTGCACAGAGATTAACCTTCTTCAAAGCAAGAAAATCTGTATCTTTAACCAAAATGTCCTGCTGACTCATGAGGAACAGAGATAACAGTTTCCATTGTAGTGACTGAGCTTTTGGTGCTCACTTGAAGAAATGGTAGAGATATGTCACTTGCAGTCTTTGTTATCATTTACCCTTTCTTCTGGTAAAAGCTACATGAAAGGTCATACCAATAAATGATTACATAGTTTGACCTTCAGTTGTAGTTCAGTATGAAAAGAAAGTTATTAAAACATATCAAGTTATTTTTAAACCTCATATCTGAATCTTCAATTGAAATGTCCACTCTATTTGGGACTAGCCAATCCTCTTGGCTAGTCCCAAATAGAGTGGACCCATTGAAGCCATTGTTGCATAGGTGACCAATGCATAGGTGAATCTTAATGTTTTCATGGGGCTACTCTAGTTGAAACTAACAAAGAATCCAGGATTGTAAGGCAAACAATTCGGCTCTACAGTTACCATATTGCAGAGGGAAAAAAGGTATATAGGCCTGTTACAGACTGCCAAAATAAAGCTGTTTCGGGTCTCTTTGGAGGTATGCTGTTAAAACGATGCATGCACCCTAAGAATCTGGAAGCTGCACCAAAGCTGCACTCCAGTGCTTAGGAATGGAGTGTGGCTTTGGTGCGACCTCCGGACTCTTAGGACCCATGCATCATTTAAATAGCATACCTCCAAAGAGACCCGAAGCAGCTTTATTTTGGCAGTCTGTAACAGGCCTTAGTATCCTTTAGCTAGATAGCAAGTAGACTGCAAGCAGTAATGGGCTTCCCAGTTAACTGGCTATGGTGGTTCATCAACAGTTGTAATAGGTCATCTATCACATCATTCTCCAGAGTGAAGAAAGGCAACAAAACTGTTGTACCCTGTATCCTTTTCTTTGTTTACCACTCCCAGTTTAGATATCTTCATACAAATAGCCTCAAGATTTTTTTGAGCTGATGCTCTAGAGTTGCCAGCATGGTGTAGCGGTTTGAGTGCTGGACTATGACTCTGGAAACAAGAGTTCATTTCCCAGTTCAGCCATTAAACCCTCTAGGTAACCTTGGTCAAGTACATGGTCTTTTCTCAGGGGAAGGCAATGGCAAACTCCTCCTGAACAAATCTTGCCATGATAGGGTTGCCTAGGGTCACCATATGTTGGAAACAACTTGAAGGCACACAATAACAACAAAGCTCTAGGATTGCTAGGTTTCCCATATTTATAAGGGGTACCCCTTATTTTAGGGCTGGAAAACTTGTCCCTTATAAAATTACTAAGTGTCCCTTATTATAAAGAATGTTCCCTATTTGATGGGTAGAAAGCTTTCCCTTTTTTATAGACTGGCAAATCCTGTATTTGTGGGGGCCCTTCATAAAGACAGCATCATGAAATTTGTGAATGTGGACAATGTTAATTTTACCCCGAGGGGGGGGGATTCATGGCTGAGTTAACTGGAAAAGGGCATAAATGCCCTAAAGACACCAGATCTGGTCTGATCTTGGAAGGTAAGCAGTATCAGACCTGGACAGTACTTGGATGGGAGATCACCAATTAATATCAGGCACTGCAGGCTCTATTTCAGAGGAAGGATCTAGCAAAACCACCTCTGAGAACTTCTATGAAGTTCATGGAGTCTCCATAAGTTGACAGGTGGCAAGAAGGCACATACAAACACACACGCACACCACAAGTTAATCTGAAATCAATACTTTTACTTGGTAATGAGGTAGTATATAAAATGATTAATAAGCTTCCTGATTGCCAGGAATTTCATGAATTTTAACTGTATCTCATTGCTATTTAAAAGTCTGGCAACACTGTGCCATCAGCCTTAGCATACTGAATGAGGAGCCTCACAGAAGTTGCCATCCAAATATCTAAAGAGCCACACATTCCCACCCCTGTTGAAGCCCTCATTTCAGCCATACTGCCAAAATATTGTTAGTTCAACCATGACACTGGCAAATGCAAACAGTCCTTGCTCCGCCACAACATTCTGCATGACCTTGGGCAAGTCATTTGATTTCTCTGTTTGACATTTCCTGCCTGATCTGTGGGCACAATATTCCTTTTATTTGCTTTGTCTACATAAATAGCTAACTCTTCATAACAGAGCTGTTTCCTAATCTGTGTGTACATGTCCAGCTCTGAGCACAGTGTGATTCAAACCTCCCCTGGCGCTCTAGGCACCATAGCACAATGAAAAGGTTATCTGTATGGACAACCCAGTATGGAAAATTATAGATAGCTTAGAGGAAAAGGAAAGAACAATTCCCTCCACTTTCCAAAAGAGTTCTGAGATGCAGCTAAATGCAGATGTTAGAACATCAGTGACCTTGACTATTAGTTTACAGGAGGCAGGCAAAAGAAAATATTTTTTTAAAAAAACCTTTCATGAGTTGTTTGTTTGTTTTGCTGTGAGCCTAAATAATAGTGCAGAAGCATACATATTGTTTGGGTATCAGGAAGGCTCTTCTGTGGTTTGATTGACACAAATGAAGGTTGACATTATGGAGGGAACTAAAATAAAAAAATGAAAGGCCACAGTTCTGTAATGCATGTTTAACCCATCCTCAAACAGGGCATTTTTAAGAAGTGGGAAGCAGGCCAATTTCCTTGGGCCTCACATGTGGGGTGGGTCTCACACATGAAAGGGGCCACATCCACATTGGCGCTGCTGAATTGTTTCAACTCTCTTTGCCCATAAGCCAACTAACTCTAGCTTCAGTAAACTTCATGGAAAACAGGAGGCAATTGGCACAAGCCTCAGATGAACATTCTGTCCTGGGTCTTTCAGTGTCTTTAAAAGGCCTTAGATGCATGGGTACTATATCAGGACTACCCTAGACCAGGGACGTAGCCAAGGGGGGTGGTGGTTCTTGGGGTCCGGACCCCCCCCCTTCCATTAGAAAAATGAATGGTGTTTGCTGCTGCGCCGCCGCGCACCCAAGCCCCATTATAATGGTGGCCTTATCTGGACCACCCCCCCCCCTTCCTAAATCCTAGCTATGTCCCTGCCTAGACCCAGAGATTTCAGGGCCAAAACCTGAAATGAAAAAAGTGAAAGTCTGTCCATGATGTTGTTAAGCATGATACATGAACATTAGCTACAACAGACATATAAGTATGCCATTCAAATATAAAACATCAGTCAAACAAATGAGCCTATGTTCACCAGCTGTGTTGGCCACATATGATTCCTTCATCTTAACCAGAAGAACCAGAGAAGAAGTTCCCAGCCCTGAGACCAGAAACACTACATTGGTTGGAAGACAGCAACCCAGTCTGAATTCAAAGATGTGAAGAAGGGGTTATCAGGATAATAATCTAGTTCCCCCTCCCCATCTTAAATGCCAGACCGATTAACACTTTAGTTAGATTAAAAAATGCACATGCCTCAGAAGTAACAACACTTTTCACATAAATGCTTTTATTTTAACAAAAATACAATCAAATTATTTTTTCTATTTAGTATGACAAAATATAAAACAGATGTATTTTAATGAATATGTGAAATATTATTTTCTGCACAGAAAACACTGTTTCCGATGTAGAAAATGCTCTTTTTAAGTGACACAACCAAGTAAAATTTTTGCATAGAATAAGTACTGAACTGTGAAGATTCTCATCAGTCCAGGGTTGTTGTTGTCAGGATTTGTTGACACTTGAGAAACATATTTTCAAATATCTTTGAATACTCTTCCCTTCCCTCATATAATATTTTGTTCAGCCTCAGAAAAATGCAGTGATATATGCTTTTTCTCTCCTCCGGACTGGGATTTAAACTTGAGGGGATCATCGAAGCACCTCATGGCAGAAAAAGAATTTGAACCTGGTTCTCCAAATATCCATCCCTACATCCACCTTTTTTAGTGAAAGCACTTTACAGTGCATTTATATTATGACTAAAGCTAGTTGGAAGTGAATGAATTGGGTTCATTCGGAGCCATCCTTTCAGCACTTGGAATCTCTGGAAAATGTTTATACTTGAATATAAGCATGGGTCTATAGTAATAATGTATGGCATAGATCCTTTGCTAAATTTTCAGTGCCAAGAATTAATTGTGAACTATTTAAGTGGCATGTTTTCAAAACTAAAATATGAGAGTTGTCTTTTCATTCAACAGAAGCCACTAGAGGGAGTTTTTGAAATGCCCGCAGCATCTTCTGCCTAGGGCCACCCAGTAAATCAAGGCTAAGGAGAGATTTGAGCCCAGATTTCATAAACGTACATTCAGCATGTTAGTCGCCAAATGGCATAAGTCTGTATATTAACAGAACCAATAACAATCTACTGTTTTTGAATTTTTCCAGTTAAATGTCCTCTCTAGTGTGCAGTAATGTGTTTCTGTGTTATGAAACACTCTGTGCCTTCTTGTTATGCTTTCTAAAATAAGAATGAATATTTTTCCGTGGCTCCTTTTCTCACTGATCATATTCTAATGTTCAACTGGTGATGAAAACAGAAAAACAGCACCTTTAGGGTATGACTTTTGGCACTGTGACTCATCCTGCAGTATCAAGTGTGGGAAAACTGTGGAGGCAGAATTCAATAAAATGGCATAAAGGAAGCATGGAAGTGAGTGAGAAATACCAAATGCCCACAGATGTAAGCCTTTGACTCATAGGCATACATATTTGGGAGCAAGTCCCACTTAAACATGCCTTGGATTGGAATATTGTAGGGGTGAGATGTTGTGCTTAGAATGGGAAAAAAAGTGATATCTACCATTCATTGCAGCCAGCTGCAAGCATTTCCGGCTACTCCTGCTGCCAAGAGCTTGGAGGTTGTTTGGCTTCAGCTCTAAAGAATAGGAAAAGAGATAAATCCTTGTTTGCTTCTTCACTGAGAATTACAAAAGGCAACATTTCTTGCCCTCTTGGTTCCTGTTCTTACTGGAAATTCATTTAGGCAGGTTTTCTCCTGTTTACATCAGGGACACATTTATTGATCAGAATATGATCAGCCAAAAGAAAAACAAAGAAGCAGAGCATGGAAAGTTATTTTTCAAAAGTAAATTATCCTATTCTTCATTGCAGTGTTTAAAAAATAACTAATTCCTGTTACTCCTGAGGATGATGACAAACTAATCTGCACTGCAGAAATAATGTAATTCTGGGATTTGTAGTTTGTAATGGCACCAGAGTTCTCTGACAGAGAAGGGTAAATATTTCACAAAATTACAAATCCCAGAATTCCATAGGATGGAGCGAAGGCAGTTAAAGCGGTGTCAACCTGTATTAATTCCTCAGTGCTCATTTAGACCAAAAACATTAATTCACTGTACTACGTTTTCCCTGTCCATTATGTTTCCATGACTTTCTGTTACTTTTCTGATGATAGGTGGATCCTGGGATTGATAAGAAAATGGCATAAAGCTTGGAAACATTATCTCAAAATACTTCTTAAAAGGAACTTTTATTATTAGGTAGAAATTGTTACTCATTACACCAAGAAAATAATGTTGCTTTTACTTGTTACCTTGCTTTTAACTGTACCATTGTTATACTCTCATTACTCTAAAAAGTAACTAGTTACAAAGTAGACTAGTTACAAAGTAATAACATTATTTGTGACGTGTCAATTCCGAACTCAGGTAAAATCATAGGTTCCCACTGGTTACTTCTGAACTATTTCCTAGCAGAATATGGTTTAGTAATTAAAATGGAATATTTAATAATGGAAATATTACTTAATCACAAACCATCTATCCATTGTGTTAGCCAAATAAGTAATTCTTCTACTTGACAATACAGTTCTAATGTCAGATATCTTGGAAAGATACTTTGTTTTTTCTCACCTGTCACTTGAATTTGCTCAATGGCTTGACCATTGCAGACCCTTTTCAGTGCAGCAGCTGATCATCAAACCTAGGGAGTAAATATTAAACCTTGGAAAACCAGAATTCAAAGACATAACCATATCAGTCTGGATCAGACTGCAAAGGGATAATGTAGCACCTTTGAGACTACAGCAACTGAGAGAATGATACTACCAACTTCATTCTCTCAATCTCAAGGGTGCTGCAAAACAAAGCAACTTTAGTCAGTCCTCTGATACAGCAAAGACAGTCCAGAAAAAATTGTGACAGTTTGACTGACTGGGAATGAAAATGAGTTGTGATCCACAGGACTATTTTCTAACCACTATGTTGACTGTTCACATTCTCTAACAATCGTATTTAATGGGGCTGGTGCTAAATCCTAGTTTGTTTGTTTGGTTTTTTAAATGCCACAATGATTTGCGAGAAAGGCACCAGCCTGGATGTACAGGTCAGGATGAATGTGTCTAAAGTCTCTTCCAGACAGGTCTAAAGAAGCACAGGTACTTGGCTTTTGTTGGATTTTGCTTATCATTGTTGTCTTCATGTCTATTCATTCCATGGAGAGGGGGAGGTTATAGCAGTTTCTTGGATCTGCAGTAGGGCTCTTCCAAAGGGTCATGGGGGAACCCATGGGGGTATGATTTGTAAGGTAATCCTATTGTTTGAAGGGCAAATTTTATCCTCTCTCCTCCTCTTAATTTATCCTAGCGCCTTTTTGATGATGCTATGTACCTTCAAGTTGGTTCCAACTTATGGTGACCCTAAGATGAATCTATCGTGGGGTTTTCTTGGCAAGATTTGTTCAGAGGAGATTTGCCATTGCCATACTCTGAGGCTGAGAGTGAGTGACTTACTCCAGGACACCCAAGGGGTTTATATGGCCAAACCAGGATTCAAACCCTGGTCTTCAAAGACATAGTCCAATGTACAAACCACTACATTATGTTATAAAACAAAGTGGAAACAGAGCCAGAGAGTAGTGGCTCTCTGCAAGCCTTACTGCATGATGTCGCAGCACTTCAGTTCTCTCCCACAGGAGATGGTTGTAAAAATGTGTCTTTTTCCTAGGTTGAAAAATCTGTTCAACAAAAGACATACTTTTCCAACCGTTTCCTGCTGGAAGAGAACTGAAACACTACAATGTCATGCAGTAAAGCACAGAGAAAGGTGCTATGTTCTGGCTCAGTTTCCATTTTGTTTTCTTGTGTGTCAAACCTCTTTATAGTTATAGATTTTTAATACACAAGTGTCATTTCAATGATACACTAAAACTGCAACAATTTTTTTAAAGGAAAGAAGGAGAAGAGTTTTTTGTTCCAATATTCATGGAATTAAAATGAAATCCATTCAAGGGTGGGAGTAAAATGTTGTAGCTACTGCTGGCAATTGCCAGAAAATGGTCTGGGAGAACAAAAACATCATTTGGATTTTTTTTTTAAATCCTGTGAATTACAATGACAAATAATGCAACCTCCTGACACATTTGCCTCATTTGGAGGAGTCTTAAGTTTATATGCACCTGGGTTTTTGGTGTGACATCAGTATGATCTTGATACCTGGAAAGTGGGATTTGTAAGGATTGGAACACATTTGCTGACTGTATATTTCTCAGCATTTTTGTACCTGGTGTTGGGGACTCAGGTTGTTCAGATTAAAGATTCAGCACTTACCTGAACTGGAATAAGTAGTCTTGGCTGTGATACATCATACCAACCTCTCCCACCCCTTGTTGGGTCACACCAAAGGTCTCTTCATGGGTCACAGGATTCCTATCCTACCTTTCTCTTTAAAAATAGCATTTCCTGCTTATGGGTTGGATAGTGCCTTCTGCTACATATAGAATGCAGTCAGCGTGATGAAGTAATTCATGTTCTGTCAGACTGAAATGAAATCTTTTGGGTACAATGTATCACAGTAATTGCCATTTTAAAAGAAATCTCAGTAGCCAGCATCCTTTTATTAACACTAACATGAACCTTTTCTAATTTATCAATACGATTCCTAAAATGTTGTACCCAGAATTGAATGCAGTACTCCAGATGAAGCCTGACTAGTGTAGAATATATTAACATAATGTGTAAACCCACTGAAGAAGTGTCTATAACTCAATCATATTTTATTTTCTGGGTTATGCTGCAGCAATCATTTCATTTTGTCATAAAATGTAGATTACTGGTGTTAAAAATGTTTTTAGGGGACCATTAAAACTGGTTTTCTATTGTTAGAGTTCTGCAGAGGCTAATAAATGCTTTTTAAAGGAAAAGACAGAGTATATAGGTGCTTAAGCATGTCCTTGTTTATTCATGTATTAGTGCTAACATTGGAGTTCATCACACAGGATGAATCCCGTGCAGAAACTAAATTTAAACTGAAAATGTCCATTAATCCAAACATTTTGGAAAGAAATACACCAATTAATTCAGGATATCTTCAAAATAAATATGCCAATGAGTCCAAAATTATAATTATTGAATATGACCTCGACATTAAAATCAGAAGATGAAAACAGATATTAGAGACTTATCCTATATTTAGTGACAGCTGCTAGAACTTTGATAGCTAGAAATTGGAAATCTGATAAGACTCTAACGATGGAAGATTGGATGCAAAGCATGAATAAAAGAAAAGAGGATTGGCAAAAAGTCTTAGATTTTGGGGAAAGAAAATGGAATATAAGCTTAAATCTTTTAGATGATTGATGCAGATATACTATCAAAATATTGATAAGAATTTTATGGAAATGTATATATCAGCATTCATAAACACTAAGTGCACTAGGGGCACTTCCACTGAAGCGTATTAAGGTTATGTAGGAGCTGACAATATCTGATTACAGACTGTATTCGAACGAGAAGTATAGATAAGGAGAAAAAAGATAGAATAAATGAAGTCAAATACAGGCTGAAAAAAGAGATGGAAAAAGCTTATTTATTTATCTTTCTTACAGATTGAAAAAAGGTATAGAAAAGAATCTTGTTGTTTGTATATATTGCTTTATTATATAAATATTTTTCTCCCATAATATAGAAAAACCAAATGCAAACCAATATTAAGGGATATTTTCTTTGTTACAATATGCACTCTTCATAAATCCAGGAACAAAAGGAAGATAAGACAAGGGTCAAGAACGAGTCAAGGTGATATATCTGAATTGATTTATGTAAACAATTTTATTTGTTTGTTTTATGTTATAACGTAATAAAGATTTAAAAAAAACAGAACTGATAACAACCTGCATTTGTGGGTTGTTTTTCAGTCGACATTTGCGTGAAAGAGAAATAACACAAAAATAACCCGAACACAATCATCAAATTCCAAAAGCACAAAAGAACTTTCCATTCAGATCATTTTCATGTTATTTCTCTTTTATGCCAACACACCTGACAAACAACACCCGGATTTTAAAATCCCGTTTCTGCACAGAATTTTACCAATTTGCCCTTCATGTGATAAACTCCATTTTTAAAATGTTGTTTACTAAAACAATGAATAATTTCATACAATAAGCATTTCTTTTCTCTCCTCCAAATGCTGATGTGCAAAGCTGAGGAGCTCCTTCCTCTGCGGAGAACCAGAGTAGCTAAAGCAGCATTTTGTGGTTTAGCTACTCAGCCTGGCAACCTAAACTGCAGCATTTTTAAAAGGCTGTTTTACCCCACTAATGTGGAAATCTGCTGCTTCAGCTTTAATAAAATAAAATCCAAAGGCTGTCTTAGGTTCCACATTTATATCCATGGTGACAGAATGGTTGCACCGGAAGAACGAGCTGATCACGATTGGTTTGAACATTAAATCTTGCTATTATATTCATTCATGTTTTTTCCAGCAGCAGAAAGGAAAGGAGGACATTCTGACAGATGGGAGCAAGTAAATCTAAAAACTGAATGCGTTTTAAGGGCTAGCAGGTGCAGTCACATCAAAGCTTCTGCCTGTGCAGCTGTAACTTTCACAATTCTCATTGACATAGCTGATAAATCAAAGTTGTGTTGACCTTACACAAGCTATTTCCTTCACTCAGATAGGCTTCCTGCAAGGGATGGAGTTGGCCCAATTGGCTGCCATATATAAAGGGATAAACAGACTTTTCTTGAGTATTTCCAGTTTCTTTCCTACCATTTTTGTTGCAGATGTCCTTTGTCCTGAACCATGAAAGGAAAACAAGCTCCTATTGACAACAGTGTTTCCTCATATTCTTGCTACTGCAACAATTTAAGGTATTCATACTCTAGAGAAGAAACAGTGCATCCTTACATCTTTGTTCCTAGCAAAGCATCATAGCTGTTTATTAATCAGAAAGCTTTGTCTGTATGTCCTACCAGGAAATACACAGAGAATATAAGTTGCCTAATAAATTATAAGTAATTCAAGGTGCCTGCAGTACACTGACCTGGAAATATATCCTACTGAACTTACTTTTAAAGCTGGAGAGTGTATGTGCCTTCAAGTCTCCTGTCAACTTATGGCAACCCCATGAATTTCTTAGGCAAAGAATACACAGAAATAGTTTTGCCAGTTCTTTTCTCAGAAATATAGCCTGCAGTACCTGGTATACATTAGCAGTCTCCCACCCAAGTACTGACCAGTGCTGATCCAACTTGGTTTACAAGATCAGACAGGATCTGGTGTATTTAGGGTATTTAACTTGTTACAGGGAGTATGCTGTCACAGTACTGAGCTGTGTTTGATTAAAGTGCCTTGTAGCATACTGATGTTGCTAACTAAAGAACAACTATTCTAGTTACTTTTTAATAACTAAAGAGTTATTAAGAGCATTATTATTTTAAATCTTGGTTTCATGGCTCATTAGGGATTCGAATCCTGGTCTCCAGAGTCGTAATCCAACAATCAAACCACAATGCCATGCTGGCTTTCTCTATATTTTACATTACATTATATGTTAAATTTATTTAAATTTATTTAAATTTATTTCTGTTGTCCAAACATATGATGACTTAAATTTTGCTATTCTACAGCTGAAGAATACTGCAGGCTGCAAAACATACCTGGAGGTTTGACCTCACTAATTGGTTGGTATAGGAAGGGAATCTGATAGAGTCTATTGTGAGCTTTCCTCCTTCAGTGTCTTGTACTACCTGGAGTATTGATAATGACTCTGAAGTAAGCTAAGGACCAAAGACTAAGGAGGAGGGATGGAGGTTCAAGGCATGTTTTACTCTGTTAGGCTACAATATTATTCCAGAGGGTTGCAGTTTGTCTGATAGCAATTATCTGCTAAGTATCTTTTTAATTAAATTCATAACTTCCATTAATTTATTGCCACTAACTGTCCAACAATCACATCAGAAATGAGATCCTACATTCACCTACTATAATAAAACTGCTTGCACTTGATACTAGATATATGTGTTTAAGATAGAAGTTAAGATAAACTAATGCAGTCTTGTAGATATACAGGTAAAAAAGGACATTTTCCTCCCTTTCATGTATTTGCCAAATGTCTAAGCCACCCTGACCACCTCACAAAGGTGACAGAACACTGAAATGATAAAGCATATGTTTACATAAAACCTATCACTAAAAGCAAATATCCAGCTCAAGGACAAAGCTAACTTTCTCCCATGTGAGGTAATGCACTAGCTAGAAGATTCTGGGAGAAATGGCCCCAAAATTGTCCCCTACATCAATAATTTCCTTTCTTTTCAACTACAGTTATTATTCTTTTTATATCATGGAAGGAAAGCTGCTTGAGGAATCCTAGGCACATTTCTCAGTTTGTCTGATAGCAATTATCTGCTAAGTATATTTTTAATTAGATTCATAGCTCCCATTAATTTATTGCCACCAACTGTCCAACAATCATATCAGTCCTCCAAACGTCTCAGCAAAAACTAATCGCAAGTTAGTCCTTCATATTGATTCTTAAGAGCTGTGCCTTGTCAGCAGCTATGGAAAGGAACAGATTACATCTGAGGTCATATCTCCAGCCTTTATGTGTAATGGCATCAATGCATGAACTTCTTTCCTTCTGTTAAGAGTTTTGAAATGCAATTTGGGTTGTTAAATTAGTTATGAAGCTGCATCTAATTCAAATAATTTTGCACTGTAAAAAAGGTGTCAAGAGGAAGTTTGTTATGCATGATAAGCAGTTCCTCAATAAACACATGGCAACTGCATCATTATGTGTGGATGGATTTGGGCATCAGCTCATTTAATTCAGAGAGGGCCACTTGTCTCCATGCATCATAAAACTGATATAAAACAGCATGTAAAGAGATGCTATGAAAACTAAATGCCCTCCTTTTGGAGACTTGCCAGTGGTTGAGTAATTGAAGGTCAACTGGTCCATGCCTCACCTGTTCCAGGAAGAGGAAGTGGAAATGGTTTCCCTGCATTGAATTCACCAGAACAAGGTGGTGCAAATGATTTCTCTTTCTAGTACCCCTAATTAGGCTTTTCCCTCAAACCAATCAACCAACAAACACTTCTGAATATGTAGCTCTGGTAGCTGGAGGAAAGAGGAAACACTGGCTCATGGGAAATGGTGACATCATCAAAACTTCAGGACACAGGCAGAATGGTAGTCTCAGGTAAAGAAGGAGATGCATATCCAGTTGGGTCTCTGTCAGTAGGGATGCTAATAAAGAACTTGGAAAGCCATCCTGGCAAAGGAACAGTTGCCCTTCAAGAGGCAAATGCAGGCACAGCTCCACCATGCCTAGTCCCAGAGGTAGATGAAAGACCCTCCCTCTATCCTAACTGCCACCACCCTGGCCTTGGAGAGAAACAAGAAGAATCAGGCACAGCACTACTGTGCTGAGACCCAGGGGCAAATAGAGGACCTCCATTCCAACTGCTACCACCCTGGCCTTGGAGGGACAGAGGAACTGGCAGTATCTGCCGGACTTGATCTCCTTCCGCGCTGCCAATCCCTTTTCCTTCTGTGTCTGGTCTTTTTAAATTATAAACCTGAGACTATCAAATTACCAATCTATAAAATACTCTGAGAGATTTTGTGACTGAAGATATGATGTTAATACTGTAAATAAATAAATAGCTTGATAGAATTCAATATTTGGCTCTGGTGTTGCAATGCAAAGCCTACCAAAAGTTTCTCTTGCCTAAATGGTAAATAATAGTTGAGCAAATTAGCCATGAGTAAGAAGGAATAACTGTGGTAAACACAAACGTCCTTTAATGCATGACTCTAGATAGAAGTAGAGATATAATTTACACTTCAGATCCCTTTTTGGGTGCAAAGTATTTCATTGAAACAACCCATTTCCTGGTTGTCCTAGTACAGCATAGTATCCTTCCTCACACTGGCATGAAGGCTTTAAATATCACTTCCAAGACTCATAAGCCAAAATCAGAACTACCATTGCAATGCTTTTTTAAATTCAATATTTTTTTAAAAGCCAATTATTTTTCCTTTTTCAAATATTTGCTATCAAATCCCTTTGAGGGTAGATTCAGAGGTGGGCTTTGAATGCAGAAATCTCTTGTGCAAGTGAATATATTCAAAGCATATGCTGTGTTTGAAATCTATTTTAATCAGGAAGAATCATAAATACCAAGTTGGCATTGCAAAGCATTTTCAGAGAGTGGAATTCACTAGAGGCAAGTAGAATTCTAAATACCCAGAGAACACCCACATCTCATCACCCACAATTTATCTTTTATTGTTTCAATCTAAAACAGATTACTGACTATTGGTGCCCTGCTGAGGCTGCCCTAGTTAGTGTTGTGGGGTTGTTTTTCTTCAGACGATAGAACTAACAACAGAGGCTTTTTGCCTGTCCATGGGGATACTAAGATGGATTTGTGACGAGAGAGAGAACAGCATGCCAAAGCTATCATCTTAAACTGTGTGTGTTGTCCTGGACTACAATCCATATTATTCTGAGCATTGGGTATAGCAGAGGTTGGTATACAGTACATCTGGAAGGTGCCACATAGGGTAAGGTAATAAGAAGGAAAACAAAGGCTATTTTTTTTGGTAACATTCCCCCTTAGGCCCTCCTGATCTAAACAACAACAACAACAACAACTTTATTTATAATGCCCTTTTCACCAAAGGGTGGTAATCAGAACATATACGATTCAAAAATGAACAATAAAACACAAAACTATAAAATGCTAAAATACTAAAATAATATACTAATATGCTAAAAACAAAATCCTCTTCAGTCACTACCCATCTTGGCCACCTTAAGGACACTCAGCAACTTAATCTGGTGAATCAAAGAGGAAGGTCTTCAACTCTTTACAAAAGGAGGTAAGAGCCTCCTACAGCCAGGGGTGCAAAGGAAGTCTGTTCCACAAATACCAGATCCTGAAAGACTCACCGTCTTGATAAAGCCGTACACGTTAGTGGAATCACCAAAATTATTTGTCTGCAGATCTTAAATTTCTAGATGGTACATACCATGCTAGCTGAGATGCCAAAAACGGGGAGGTTAAAGTTTAGGGCCTTAAATACTGGGACCAAAAGCTTTTAATAAGCCCTGTCCTGAACTGGAAGTGTGTGGAGGGATTGACAAGGGGAAGAGACATGTGAGTATTTGGGGAGATTTAAGACAACCCAGGCAGTATTGTTCTGGATTAAAACCAGAGGAGTAAGAGAATAGGAAGGCAAACCTGTCGGTAGGCTATTACAATAGTACAGGCATGAAATAATCCTGGACAAGCAAATGGACAGTCTCACAGTTAAAAACCTATGGATCCTACAGATGTTAAAGGGTCACCCACTGTATAATAGCAAAAAAAATTCTCTCTTCATGAACATGAACACAAACACACACACTAGACATCTGGAGATTATATAATAGGGAAGCAGCTTCCATTCCAGTGTATGTGAAAGACGAGGGAGGAAAAGGGGGAAAGTGTGGAAAGAACTGAAGTAAATGGGACCCAGTTTGTCATACATCTTGTATCTGGTACCGCTCAACACTTGAACCAAAAGAAAACTAGGGTCTAAAGCCAATTATTAGTTACAGATAGAGTAAACCCACTGAACCAATAAAATATACATGGCTGTTGATTTACCAAGTTTCTATTGATTCAATGGGCTACTTCAGTTGGGATTAACAACAGAATTTAGGCCCAGAGTATGTGGCATAGCAGAGTACCCTGACTACTAAAAATAACTCCTCCTGGGACAACTTTGTGAGCTATATTTTCATGGCTGAAAATATACACATGAAGAGGAAAAGGCATGGAAAACATCAGGAGTCATTCAATTTTCCATCTTGAAACAGTCCATTTGCTATTGCACCCATGATTTTTTTAGCTCCAGGTTGCTCCCAGATAGTGGGTTTCTACAACTAATAGCTGGAAGACACTGTACTGCTTTTTCAGTTTTCATTGCTTTTTTTTTTTTTACTTCTGGTATGAAGGGGGAAAAAATGAAGAATCAGCAGGGGAATATTAGACAGCTCTAAATTAAAGACAAAAATGTCCAGAACCCCTGTAAAAATCTGAACAAGTGAGTGCAATTACACTATAAAAGCATTGTCTGGAAGCACTTCCTTTTTAAAAAAAATGCCATATACAATATTGTTCTTCTGAAGCTCTTCAAAATTAAATCTGTCTTTCTTCCCTATTTTAAATATTGATTCAATAGATGGTACTTACAGTTTAAATACTGTATTATATGCACATGTTCCCACTTGCCTCTCCCAGCTTCTTCCCGTATGTTAGTCAATACTCTGAAGGCTGTTTTTAAAAATCTTTCTACAAGTGTTGCAACAAGTGTATACACAGTGTACTGAACATCTGAATTTTTTATAAAGTAAGAATTCTTAGATGGTGAAGAAGATGAACATCTTCATAAAATATTCATTCACATGGTTTGTAAACTGCAGGAAGGCGACGATACCATACCATTATGGACTTTACACTCACAAATCTTCAAAAGGCACATCTCCTGTTTTGATCTTCAATATAACTGATTCCCCTGGGCTTTGACCTTTACACATGTCATCAAACTGATACCATTCTGCACTTGATCTGTAGTGCTGTGCTGCACTGATTTTGCTGGAAGACTAGCATAGGAGTCTGAAAAATTGTTATTTGAAGGACAATGGTCTGTTACAGACTGCCAAAATAAAGCTGCTTCAGGTCTCTTTGGAGGTATGCTATTTAAATGATGCATAGGTCCTAAGAGTCTGGAGGTAGCGCCAAAGCCACACTCCATTCCTAAGCACTGGAGTGCAGCTTTTGTGCAGCTTCCGGATTCTTAGGATGCATGCTTCATTTAAACAGCATACCTCCAAAGAGACCCTTTATTTTGGCAGTCTGTAACAAGCATATCTCTCTTTTTGAGCCCATTAGAGCACTAGCATCATGCAAAGACGCCCTTCTCTCTATCCCTCCACTCTCTTAGTCTTGTTTCATGGGAACAAGGGAGAGGGCCTTTTCAATGTCTGCTTCTAGGTTCTGTAACTGCTTCCCTAGAGAGGCCAGGATGGCCCCATCCCTGCTTTCCTTTTTTTGTGCTGTCAAGTGTACTAACACCTGCACTGTATTTGGAGTCCCCATATTTTCATATTTCATATCTGAAGCCTGCATTTTCTTAAGAGGTCATTATGACCTGGGGTCAGTTTCAAAGCATTCCCAGAAATGGCATCTCCTGAAACACATTGGGAACCCGATGGGAATGCCTGGCGGTGACGGTGGCATTCCGCCGTGCAGTAACCTAGCGTTCTGGGCCCCATCAGGTTCCCATCATGCTCTGTGCTCGCGCCCGTGAGAATGCATTGGGGAACATTTTTACCCCAGTGCGGTAATCTCCTATGTGAAATTCCCAAAAGGAAGGAGTGAAGACCTGAGGGCATATGCACAATGCAGGTAATACTACAGTCAAAGCTAAATGGGTATGCTGACTACTTTCTCACCCCAGGTCCTTTTGCATTTTCTCTTGCACCAAGAGACAAAGGAGGATTCATTCATCCCAGTGGAAAGCCAGTTGTTTCTGTCTATCCCCTGCTGTGCTTCCAACTAACCTCCTTGCCCATTCACCCTGGCTGGGGTTATCCTAATCCAGTTGCTGTTTTTCTTCGTGTAAAGTTAAAGCTATCAACCAGTCTAGAATCCCATTGTCGATTCATAGGAAAGCCATGAGATATTTGTTTGTTGCATTGCATTTTATTTTGGATAATAAGTAACATGTATTTGATGTTTTTGTCCCAAACCTTTTTAAGGATCATGGGTGGATCTTGGCCATTTTTCTATTTTTTATAAGGATATGGGGAGGATTAATTTAAAATAATTAATATTACCCCAATCAAACACTAACATTAACATGCTATTTTAAAAAAATGATAAAAGAATGTCTGATGTTAATACATTCAATGTTTTTCAAAATAGCCCAAAGCTCTGTTTTGTACTAGATATGAATTCAGTAGGTCAGGTCAAAGCGATTTGTTAGTTATTGCTTAAAGTGCATCATCCAATCCCATTCATATGCACTGCTGAAATAAATATTAGGTTTGAGTTATTCCGAACAAGTAGAGAAATGACAAATACCATTGAAAACTGTTTTGGTAATACTTAGTGTCTGCTCCAAGCCCATTCACATGAGGGTCTAAGATGAAACTAAATCTTCTGGTGATTTTCCCACCAGGCGCTAGCATTCCAGTAAAAGTGTGAGATAAGCATGCTGATATTAGAGGCTTATAACAAATCTCTGACAATTGGCAGGATCTCATAACCATATTGGTTTTCTGCTTATTGTGAGGCAAACAACAGATGCAATGTTAAGGGAAAATATAAGAAAGCATTAAAAAAACAAACCATGGCGAATTCTGCCACAAAAGTCCCGATTGTTTCTTTTTTGTTATTTTATACTGTGTTTCATTTTAAATATACTTTGTCAATGGGGAATGTTAGGTTCTTGCTATTTACATTCTGGGAGAAAAGCAAAGTATAACTCATATAAATAAATACAGTACAAATGAATACATATTAAGGTCAAAATTCAGTGCACTATAAATATAAAACTGATCTTGCGCTATTGTGGGAAAGGTGTTGTAGACTATTTATGTCCATCAAAAATTTAATAATCTTTGTTTACATGTGGTCCCACATTCATGCACAGGCATAACACGAAGAGTACTGTAGGCCTAGGTTTTCCTTGGTTGCAGTAGTAGGACAATACTTTTATTAGGACCAATTAATAAAACAGTGAGCAAATTTGTGGCATTTCAGAAGGCTCTTTTGCAAATATTGCTCTATTGTGGCTGAGACATTTGCTTAGTTGTGTAATTATTTTGGGCAAATCACACCCTCTCAGACTCAGAAAATTTTGTGATAGGATTGCCTTAGAGTCGCCATAACTCAGAAATGTCTTGAAGGCACACACCAGCAACAATAATCATAATCAAGCCCGATGCATAGATACAGTACAACAGATGCAAAATGGTATCAGTTTGCCCTTCCTCCACATGTTTTACTTGCATTACCATCCAAGTGGCTATTGGCATCAAATGATGAACAACTATATCTAAATGTCTTAATCCTGAATACTGAATCAGATTTTAATCTAAACTGTATCTGAATGGGCATGGGGTAGGCATGTGTGCGTGTGCGTGTGTGCATGTGTCTGCTGATTTATGATAACCCCATGAATTTCATAGGGTTGTCTTAGGTAAGGAATATTCAGTGGTGGTTTTGCAAGTTCGTTCTGCTGAAATATCACCTGGAATTTGTTGGCAGTCTTCCATCAAAGTCCTGTTAGCCCTGAACATACCTAAACCAATCCATCCTCTTTGATATCAGAGCTGCTAGAAAATCAGCCTCTATGATTCTAATGTGGATCCCATTGTGTGAAAGCAAGCAGGTCATTGCCAAGATGATTTATTTTCTGGACATGTCAAAGGAGGTGAGGAAGAGCCCAGTTGTGAGACAATAGGATGGCTCTAGTCAGAGTAAACAACCCCATCTACCTGACACTCTAAGACATCCTGCTACAGGAATACATCCATTCATTCCTCCATGTCACATCTTTGGAAGACCTAACTTCAAAGTGTCACTCAGGCATGTGAAAGATTTGGACCATTTGGACACATCAACTCTCTGGATTTTGCCCCAGGGTACAAATTCCCTATAAATTAAGGAACCTTTCCTTTGGTTTGCAGGCAGAGGTGCTTCCAGTTTTTACTTTTCTGTTCGCTTGCAAACTCTGGTGCCTTGAGAGCCTTTGAGTTCCCTTTGTCCCATCCCAGAATATAAAAAGGAGCAGCATCCAAACAGGTGTCACATCTCCATTAGAAGGCCTTACTCTGTTCCAACCTAACACCTTTATTTTGCAGTTCTTGTATGCTTGTGTGAGTGATTGTTAAGAGTGTGTTGTTGGTTTTCCCATTTAAAAACAAATACAATTCATTGAGGATTTGCCTCTGCAGTCCTTTATGACTCCAACCTTGGTATACATAGGGATGATCCCAGGGCTGCATAACCCAGCCAGTAATTTGAGTTAATATTTAATTCCTCAATAGTGAGCTGATATTAAGGTAAGGAATCTTCACTCTTTGTATTCTTGCTGAGATTGATTAAGAGCTAGCATGCACGTTCTGCATAGCAGCATATAATGAAGTTAGTTGGTTTAAACCTTTGCTTTCTAAATGTAGTGCAGTGCTCGGGCCAATGAAATATCACTGTAACCTTCTAAACCAATCAGCATAAATGGGTCCCCTTTGGGCAGAAATGCTGGATATAAATAAATAAATAAATAAATAAATAAATAAATTCCTATAGGCATAGAGGTGGATGCAGAATCATTTTTAGGGGCAGAATACCTTCCAATTCAAAAGGTGGAGAAATCCGACAAAGGGTGGCAGTGCTTTCTTTGTAGTGAAACAAATTCCTGTCTGAAAATGGTCTACTTACATCTGTCTGGAAACAATGTGCTCTGATATATGGCAGCTCAAATCCTGATGTTGTGAGGAATCTGCCTGCTTACTCAAATTTTATGGTATACATTCTATTTAAAGCTATGCTTTTAAGTTTATTTTTCTGTTATTGTTTTGTTCAAGTAATTTCTGACTTATGTAGACCCTAAGGAGAACCTATCATTGGTTTTCTTGGCAAGATTTGTTTAGCAGGGGATTGCATTTGGTTTAGGAGATTATCACACCTGAGCTTAACCTGGTTAAAACCCCGGTAAAACACTCCAGAAATGTGAAGGTGTGATAGCCGGTCACAGTTCTAATTCGTCACTGAAGTGTCCCCTCTCCTCTCCCATCAGCAAAGCATTTGCGGAGCAGCCATTTCTTCATAACGGAAGTTCCCATTATTGAAGAAATGGCTGCTCCATGAACGCTTTGAGGAGGGGAGAGGAGAGGGGACACTTCAGTGACCAATTAGAAGTGCAACCAGCTATTACATTTTTGCACTTCATGAGTGTTTTGCTGGCATTTAACCCATGGTAAGCCTCCTGTGTGATAATCCCCTGAGTCTGAGTCTAAGAGTGTGATTTGCCCAAGGTCACCCAGCAGGTTTTCATGCTCAAGAGGGGATTTGCACTCTTGACTTCCCAAGTCCTAGTCCAGCACTTACACCATTGGACCAAGCTAGCTCAAGGTTTATTTTTAGCCCAAATAAAATTTGACATCTTTTTTATCTGTTTAATTTATTTCCTGCTTTTCTTCCAAAATGAGAATTCTGAAAAGTTAACTTTTAAGAATGAATGTGAAGCCTGCAATAACTGAACAGTTACAGCATAATGCTCTGAGTATCTGAAAAGTAGCATTCCAAGGTCTGATTCTGATCATTCTTTAAATAATTTCTTCAGTTTTTTTCCATCTGTGCCAGAGGTTCCCTCCCCTACTCTGAACCTGTTCAAGGACACTTAACATTAGTTCTTGTCCTATATACTCTAAACTTAAACTCTGGCAGTGAAAACATGTAAGGGGACTGAACTGAACTTTCTAGACTGTAGCTCCCAGAATCCAGTAGCCAGCAAGCTAGCTAAAGGAATGTCTTATTAACTCATCAGAACTAATAGTGAAGCTAGAGAATTGTGAAAAATGAGTTGTGTGTATGAAAGACTGTAATAATAACATGCCTTCTGGATTTGCAAATTTCAACAGAATTTAAATTGTAAACAGAGGACTGTAAAAGAGCTAAATTTATCTGGAGCACTATTTCAAAGATACTGTGTAGGAAACTACATTTTGCTTTCATACAGCTTGATTTGCACACAAGTTTGCTTTGCATTTATACAACCCCCCCCCCCCCCCCGGTTTTTGGATTGTTCTGTTCAGGTAAAGGACATCTCACACCCCAGTTCTAATGCAAACAGTCTGGATTATGTCTGGCATGTTCCACACCAGAACCAGGGTATTGCAGCCTTAATCCAAAATTTTAAAATATACTTGTTACTCTAGATCTTCCTGGAATCTGTTTGCATGAGCATCCAGGAGCATTCAGTGAGTCACTGTGGATCACTTGTTCTAAGGTCAGAATGAGGAGGTGTCTGTGTGTCAGTCACTGGGCACCTCAATCTGACCTCAGAAGTGAGCAATTTGGGGTGGCAGCAGATGCGCTGGTTAGTCAAGCAGGACACTAGGTGGTCCAGCAGGACAGCTGCCATGTCATGGAAACAAAGCGCCAGGTAACAGAGGGAGATTGGCAGAGATGAAAGGCCAGGATTCTTCGGACTGCCCCCAGAGTATCCTGACAGTGTAGACAAGGCCATTGACATCTGGACTGCATCAAAGAGATACAGTGAGCTTTAAAACAGTCACTTAAATCACTGCTATTCACTTAAATATCTCAAAGTGAGCACAGAAGCTCTTTTGAGCTATGGAACGTAGTGTTTATAACATTATAGCTCCAATGCTTGTACTCATTGCCTGGCTTGGACTGGCTGCTTTGCCTAATTTGCATCTCAAGTTATCAAGTTCCTTTCCCCAAGATACTCAACATTATAATTAAAATAAATGAATTTAGTAGCTACTTGATCACCATCTCCATCTGTGAAGGGGAGGCTTCTTAATAAAGAAAGCTCATGGGGTCCAGTGATAGGACATTCAAGAGGCAGGCTTTTCTAAAGCTTTGAACAATTGTCATGCCTTTGACATTACAGACAAGACTGCACTGGTTGCAAGTCAAATTTATCATAGCTTTTTCTTTCCAGCAAACAAGGCATAGACCAGATGGATAGCAATGTGTTTACCATATGATTTATACTGGTTGTCAAGGAAGTTTTTAATACGCAGCTGTTGGGAACACTGACTTTGCTTCTCAGTTTACTAAAAGTCTGGTTAGAAAGGCACTGTTGTTCGTCTTTTTAAAAATTATTTTATTTAGATATTGCATATATCAACACATTGCTTCATGTGGTGAATGAACATTGGTGCCAGTAGATGAAGCTTTCAAATCCCTAGAGCTTGGAGAGGTTATATATTTTAGACATCACCTCCCAGTTTCAATTATTCACTTTGTAAGCAAGATCTAGAACATGTGGTGACCTTCCAGTGCCAGGGATTTCTGGATGAAACAAATTATTTGGATCGATTTCAGTCTGGGATCGGACCTTGTTATGGGTTGGAAAATGTTTTGGTCACCTTGGTAGATGATCTTCATAAGGAACTGGATAAGGGGAGTGTGTGCCTTTTGGTTCTGCTGGACTTATCTTTGGCTTTTGACACGTTGACCAAGGTATCCTTCTGGACCACCTCTCTAAGATGGGATTTGGGGGAATTGTTCAGTTGGAGTTTCATCTGGAGTTTTGGGGTTTGGTGTCACCAATATGCTGATGACACTCAGCTCTCTCTTTTCTATCTGATCCCAAGTACGTACTTAACCAATGTCTGTTGTCAGTAATGGATTGGATGAGAATGAATAAATTAAACTTTAATCCAGACAAAACAGAAGTGCTCTTGGTCAGACAAAGGCAGATCAGAGAATAAAAACTCTCCCTGTGCTGGATGGGATTATATTCCCCCTGAAATCTCAAGACCACATCTTGGGTATTCTCCTGGACTTCAGGAGTGCATTTGCACAGCTAAAACTAGTGCGCCTGCTGTTCCCGTTCCTTCAGATATCAGATCTGTCTACGTTGACAAATATGTCATAATCAATATCCCATTTGGACTACTGAAACACACTCTGCGTGGGGCTGCCTTTGGAAACTGTTTGGAAACTTCAGTAGGTTCTGAATGCTATGGCTTGAATGCTGACTGGGGTCAGTTACAGGGAGCATATAACTCCCTTGTTAATATATCTTCACTGGTATTGGGCACAATTCAAAGTGCTGGTCATGACCTATAAAGACCTATATAGCGTAGATCCAGGCTTTGTGATTTTCCACCTGTTGCTCAACAAAATGACTTCTTATGCCCTCATATTAGACTTTAGTGCCTGAACTGGATTGTTCACAAAGCAGAATGGGGTACGGAAGAGGCTGTTTGATTTCATTTGAATTTTCTAAAGAAAAAAGTTTCTGGAATTCTGAAGCTGGCAACAGGAAACACCAAGTGGCTCAGCTGCCAACTGCCTTTGTTATATAAATAAGAATCTATGTCATGTGAAAGAACTTCAAAAGGCATTTTCAATAAATGGTCATTTCAGTTAAGTTACTTTTGTCATAAGTGCAGACTGGGTGAAAGTCAGTACAATGACATCAAGAGTCAATTTAGCTCATTAATCTTAAGGAAAAACAAGCTGCTGGTGCTGGAATCATATGGCCCTTTAGATGTTGTTGGGTTGCAGGTTCCAACAGCTGTAGCAAGCATTTTCAATCTTGAGGACTACTGGGACTTGAAGTCCAACAGTGTGTGGAGGGTTATATGATTCCTATCCATCTGTATATAAGCAGAAGCAACCATATGCATGTTCACATGGCTTCAATACATGTTCTGGTGTGGTTTCCTTATTAATTTACATAAATACATATATTTGCACCTAAAAGATTCTCCAGCAAAGAGAGAACCCAAATTAATGGGTGACTACCAAATTATTGCTTTTCTTTTTAGGATATTTCTTCTTGGACTTCCAGTTCAATATTAAATGGCTAGACTCTCCTGAGAAATACTGTCAAGATGGATAAAGCCCAGAAGTAACTACATAATATTGCTTCTTTTAAAAAATTGCACTATATGTGGCAAATGTGACAGCATTCCAGAACAGCCTAGTACACATTTATCTAACCTGGCACCTTCTAGATGTGTTGGACTACAACTCCCATCATCCTAGCCAAGATGATGGATGTTGTAGCCCAAAGCTTCTAGAGAGCACTAGGTTGCAGATTAGATGAAGGTGTGGGCCTTCCACATTCACTGGAGTTAGGGACACAGGACCCTGTGAAAGTGGAAAAACTGCACATAAAAACACTGTTGTTGTTGGGGATTTTTTCACCGGAAAAGATACCTCTCTAAGAATCTCTAGATCCTTCAACACAACTTTATGATCAACATCTGCTAGAAGTTTACCATAGAATGCGGTGGATGAAGTGTTCTCTCTTGAAATCTCTAGGTCCTCCAGTGTGACTTCTGGCAGATTTCTAGAGAGAATCAAATCTATAAATAATCTAATCTACAAAACCAAAGCCACAAATGTGAAGGGACAACATGGAGAGGAAGAGAAAGCATGAAGAAGGCAAGGAGAACAGGAAAAGGATAAAAACTTATACACATTTAATATAAATAAAACATACCTAAGAAAACATAGCACCCTCCTCCTTTAAATAACAGATTTCAATATATTTAGTGTTTAGAATGAAAGGAGAAATAATAATAGAATAAGATAAAAAACAGAACTGCAAACCATGTTGCAAAGCCAGCTTCTTGTCCTGCATGAAAACTAGAACATTTATCTCCCTTCTCCTTTTCTCTTTCTCTCTCTTTCTCTCTCTCAATCTCTCTTTCTCCCCCCCCCCCCACATGCCCATGCTGTAGTACTAGGAGTGAAAGTCAATTTTCTTTCATCTGCTTCAGTGATGCAGACAGACTGTCTAAGGCAATGGGCCAATTAATAAAATATTGAAATTGCTAATATTGTGCTCTCTACATCTAAGGTTACAGTGAAAAGGAAGAGGATGCTGAAAACATGAGTGAGCCATTGTATTAGCTTTTTTTCGAAGCAGTGGAAATATCTGCAGAGTGGAGCAGATGTAGGGATGTTGTTTGCCATTGAATGTGGCCTGTAGGGATGTGTGTGAGCTATATCCATATTGTATACTGTATGTCTTTGGTTGCTAGCTATATTGAATTTAAAGAAATATGATTCAATATTTTTAGACCTGCTGATGTGTTGTCTATTCCTCTGCTCCGTGCCTTTGGAAAGAAGAGCCTACACTTGTATTCCCTGTGAGAGAAAGGCAATAAAGAATCTGACGTGGAAGTCAGTGGTGACACAGTCAGCTTTCCCTTGTTTTGCTGCACTCGGTTTTCATGTTTCTTGATAATTCATGCCTGCAGCAGCTGGTGACTTCCATGCCAGGCGACAGTGAAGCCACCCTGGGCTTTATTCCAGACTTTAAAGGAGCAATCCTAAGGTGCACAACCATTTCTGCAAAATATTATCAGTTCCTTGGATAACTCCTTAAAGTCTGGCATAATATCTGGAGTGGATTCACATGTAAGTTGCCTGTCACCATTACATTACTCTTGGATAGGACAATGGGACACAGCTTGAATAGTTTTCAGGTAGTGCTAAGGATTTAGGAGGACGACTTGCTCTCTTGATCCCTGTCCCTCATGGTTGACAGCTCAGGGGGGAGATGTGGTGCGACTAATGTTGCATCACATAATTAATACATCTCTAAGTGAGGGTCAGTTTCCATCCAAATTAAAATTAGCAGTGGTTAAACCCCTGCTAAAGAAGCCCTCCTTAGACCCCCTGCTCCATAATAATTATAGACCCATCTCGCTGCTACCTTTTTTGGGGAAGGTGATCGAGAGAGCAGTCGCCTTCCAGCTTCAGTCGATCTTGGACGACACCGATTTTCTGGACCCATTTCAAACCGGCTTCCGGGCGGGCTATGGAGTTGAGACTGCCATGGTCGCCTTAGTTGATGATCTCCGTCTGGGCATGGACAGGGGGAGCGTGTCCCTGTTGGTGCTTTTGGACATCTCAGCGGCCTTCGATACCATCGACCATGGTATCCTTCTGGGACGCCTGAGGGAGTTGGGAATTGGGGGCACTGCTTTGCAGTGGTTCCGTTCCTACCTCTCGGGCAGATCCCAGATGGTGGAGCTGGGGGACTGTCACTCCGATAGGAGGGCCCTTACATCTGGTGTCCCTCAAGGAGCGATTTTGTCCCCTATGCTATTCAACATTTACATGAAGCCACTGGGAGAGATCATCCGGAGACATGGGGCGCGGTGTTATCAGTACGCTGATGACACCCAGATAATTTTCTCTATGTCTCCGACTGATGCAGTAACTAAGGATGGCATCTCTCCTCTAGATGCCTGCTTGGCATCGGTAATGGGTTGGATGAGGGAGAACAAACTCAGCGTGAATCCAGGGAAAACGGAAGTACTGGTGATAGGTTCCCCGGTTTCGGGTGGCGAGATCTGTCACCCGGTCCTGAAGGGGGTCACGCTCCCCCTGAAGGACTCGGTGCGCAGCTTGGGAGTGCTCCTTGATTCGTCGCTTCAGCTGACTTCTCAGGTGGATGCGACGGTCAGGAGTGCCTGCTATCAGCTTCGGCTGATACGCCAGCTGCGTCCATACCTGGACCGAAAGGACCTAGAAACTGTTGTACATGCTTTGGTAACCTCTCGATTAGATTTCTGCAATGCGCTCTACATGGGGCAACCCTTGTACCAAACTCGGAAGCTGCAATTGGTGCAGAATATGGCAGCTAGATTGGTCGCTGGTAGTTCCAGGTCGGACCATGTAACACCTATTTTAAAAGATCTTCACTGGCTGCCTATTCGCTTCCGAGCTCAATACAAGGTGTTGGTTTTGACCTATAAAGCCCTAAATGGCTTGGGCCCAGGGTACTTGGAGGACCGCCTCTCCCCATATAATCCGCCTCGCACACTCAGAACTTCCGGGAGTAAACTATTGGAGGTCCCTAGCTCCAACTATATACGGACCTCTCAGAGGGCTTTTACTATTGCTGCCCCCTCCCTATGGAATAAGCTCCCTGCAGAGCTTCGCACCGCCACCTCGTTAGCTGTTTTTAAAAAACAGTTGAAAACATACTTGTTTCGGTTGGCCTTCCCACCTTAATTTGTTTATTTATTTTCCTGCCCCCTTTCCCCCATCTTCTCCCCCTCTCTTTGACCCGGATTGATCTCTCACTTTGCCCCTGATACGTGTATTTCCCATTTTATTGTTTTCCTGTTCCTGTTCTTGTAATAATGCTTTTAACTGTTATATTGGATTTTAACCTGTATTGTAATGTTTTTATAAATCTTGTAAGCCGCCCTGATCATTTTTTATGGAAGGGCGGGGTATAAATAAAATTTATTATTATTATTATTATTATTTGGTGGAGGTAATTATGAGTCATCAGCCATGACAGCCCCCTCAGAAAAGTATTTAAGTGTAACTATCACCCACTGTGTTTCCACCAACAGTACACCAGAAAGAGACCAGATGTTACTAATAGCTATTTGCAATTGATTTCAGGCACACAGATTTTTAAAAGAAAGATCTGCTAAAAACAACAACACAACTTGGCAATGTTTTAGTTCCCGTTAGCAATGCATTGAGGATTGCAGGGTAGGGTTGTAAGGTCATAATCATCCCAGAGATTTCCAAACCAACACCTGATGGCCCCTGCTGATGCCATCTGGCAGGCTGTGGTAATGTCACAGAGAAGAAAGAAGACACATGTGGCCAAGTAACATCAGAGTGTTACCAGGACTAATGAGGTGGAAAACAAGCTAGGAGAGACTGCAGCAATTTGCTTTTGCTTGAGCCTACTGGGAAGGGCAAGATTGCATTTCTCTTCTCTCCTCTCCTCTCCCCCACCCCACTCAGTTAATAAAGTGTACACTACTTTTGCATTTTCAATTCAATTTCCATCAATTAAAATAAGCTGAGGACAAAGCGGGAGGTGTACAGAGAAATTGGGACATTTTAAAAGCAACTGAAAATGTGAGAAAACAAAGGATTAATCGGGACTGTCCCTGCAAAATTAGGATTGTTGGAGGGTATGAGGAAGTTTAGCAAACTAAAAGCAGATAGTCTCTTGGAGTTTTGCAAATTACAGCAATGTACAACAAGGTCAGCAGGCAGCCCTTGTCTCTTGCCTGGAGCTGGCTGTACATGAACTGGAGAATTTATATTCTGGGCTCCTGCCTTGAACTAAGCCATGAAACCTGAAGATTTAAACTGCCATCTTGAGATCTGGCAATCTTATCACAAGACTGCTTTTGGCTCCTACTGGTCCAGCAAGAGCCACACTTTCTTCATTCACAAAAAGCCACACTTTCTTCATTCACAAAAACTGAAAGTGATATTTCAGTCACCTCTGAACATTTTTTTAAAACTTATTTTCAACTCTTTGAGGTTGAAACAGTGTCATTTTTGGTCAAAAGCTGGACCACAAAAGAAGTGTTAAGAAACATGCTTCTGCCACCCCACTACTCTATTCATGTTTGCAGCTTCAGGGCTGTACTTCTATAAAGAGACCTCGTGGGAACACCTTTGAAACTAAGAGGCTGTACAGAACAGCCATGGAGGCTGGCCTGGGGGCAGGGCAGGCATGGCGTCCATATGACACACACTCTGCCTCGTGGCCAGCGTGATGCCATGTGCTGAACCACACAGCGGGCAACATCACAGCATTCCTCTGGCATTGCATTTAGATGACACAGCACCAAAGGAGCACTGAAAAACGCAAGCCTGGCAGCTAAAGCTCCCTTTTCACTGCACAGAAAGGAGCCACTTTTTGTGGCTCCTTTTTGTGCTGCTGAAAGGCGAGATCAGGGCTGCAGTGTGTGGTTGCTGTGGCCCTGATCTGGCACTAAAAGGGGCAGTTGCAGGCAGTTTGTACAGCCCCTAACTGAAAGAAGTTGGTAGCATAAGCTTCTATAAATGCGTCTGATACAGAAAGCTTATGCTACCAACATCTTTCAGTTAGTCTCAAAGGTCCCTTTGCATACTTATCCAGACTAACACAGTTATTTCTTTGAGTTATTTAGTAAGTTATTTTTCTGTATTTGCAGCTAGAAATGAGGATTTTAGGATTGCCAACCTGCTGTGCCAAAATGACTTGGCTGGCTTTGGGTACTGAACACCTTGGCCTGTCTCCCTGTCACACTATACAATCTTGGCCCTATGATTCCACTTTAGCTGCTATTGGCAACATCCTATGGAATCCTGGGATTTGCAGTTTAGGGAGGAGTGCTTTGAATTCAAAGCCAGAGGACTCTAGTGCCTCACTAAACTACAAACACCAGAATTTCATAAGATGAAGTCAGGGTAGTTAAAATAGAATCATGATGCTATAATTGTGTGGTGTTAAAAAGCCCCTGGAGTGGATTCTAATTTGGTCTTTCACTTCTGGCAGAAAAATACCTTGGGCCACACCACTCAGTTTTTTTACTGCCTGACATTGCCTGACATTATTTGCTGTTTTTTAAGATTTCCGTTGTACAGTGGTGGTCCCGTCGGTGTTCACCCGTTATCCAATTGCAAACTCTCAGAGAGGGGGAGATGTCCTTTTATCACATGTTTGAACAGTACCTATTGTCCTGTTGTCTTGACCCATGACAGAGACAGCAGCCACATGATCCAAATCAAAGCTCCAGGTAATGTGCTGTCCAGGTGTGTGGCAGACCGTAAACTGGCTCCCATCATGCTGGCTTGGACTTTGTAGTAAAAAGGACAATTTGTGCCTAAAACTGCAACAACTGAGGGAAATTTGTCAAAGGCATAGGCAAGTGATGCAACAGAGGTTTGTGTCTTTGATCAAATAAATGAAACAATTGAGCAGAAAGCATTTCTCTTGTACCATTCACTTCCAGAATCAAATGGGATTTTCTTTGAAGCTATTAAGAATTTGGTCCTGGGTAGATCATGACTCAAATCCCATCTTAGCCATGTTAGCCAGCGGGTGACCTTGGTAAGTCAAACTCTCTTTGCCTCAGAGGATGGCAATGGCAAATCCTTTTTAAAGAAATTTGCCAAGCAAGCCCCATGATAGGGTCACCTTATAGTCACCATAAGTCAGAAATTACTTGAAGGCACATAATAAGAACAACTGACATGACCAGTTTTTAATAGAAATTAATTAAGGCACCATGATAAAAAGTGAGCATAACATTAAGGAAGCCTTTAGCCTGCTTCCAAACTATGCACCACTTTTAAGTATATTAACATTGTTAGCTTCCAGGTGTGATATGTATCCGTCAGTCTCTTCAGTGGCAGCTGGTTGCTTCCATGTCACTGTGGCAGTGAAACCACTTTGGACTTGAAGGATCTATCCAAGATACATAACCCTATCCCCCAAATAAGGTCATATTGCTGCTATAAACTCTGGACTAAAACCCAGAGTGGGTACACCAGCACACTGATATGGGAGCTGTTCTTGTGTACCACCTTCAAGTCATTTCCAACTTTTGGTGACCCTAAGGCGACACTATTATTGGGTTTTCTTGGCACGATTTGGCCAGAGGAAGTTTACCACTGCTTTCCTCTGAGGCTGAGAGAGCATATGAATTGCCAAAGGTCAGCTAGTGGATTTCATGGCCAAGTGGGGAATCGAACCCTGGTCTCCACAGTCATAGTGTACCATTCAAACCACTAGGCTATGCTGATTCCACCAGCTCCCAATGCAGCTATATGTGTTGGACAAAACTCCTTTGATTCTGCCCTTTCACACAAGCCTAGACTGTTTACACATTCTTAATCAGTTATTACAATTTCCATGATTCACTCTGCCTCTCCACTCCACAACAGACAAGACAAACACCACATTGTCTCCAGGTGTAATCCAAGTGGCTGCTGTGGTCAGGATTACTTTTGTCCAGTTTCAGTTGGTGTGCCAGCTGCATGCTTTCCTAAAGAGGACAGATCTAGCCACAGTGGTTATTATTATTATTATTATTATTATTATTATTATTAACCTTTATTTATAAAGCGCTGTAAATTTACACAGCGCTGTACATACAATCTTTATAGTTGGATGGTTCCCTGCCCTCAGGCTTACAATGTTCTTGACTTGTTGTTGTTGTTGTTGTTCTTCTTCTTCTTCATGTGTCTTCAAGTCATTTCTGATTTATGGCGATCCTAAGGTGAACCCATCACAGGGTTTTCTTGGCAGAATTTATTCAGAGAGTGTTTGCCATTTCCTTCCTCTGAGGGTGAGAGAGTCTGACTTGCACAAAGTCACCCAGAAGGTTTCCATGACTGAGTGAGGATCTGAACTCTGATCTCCCAGTTTCCTTGTTCAACAAACCTTAATCGCCTCTGATTAGATTACTGTGATGTGCTCCATGTGGGGCTATTCTTGAAAAGTGTTCATAGTTATGAAGTTGCATTACTACAGCTAACACAAAAGACAATGGTCAGACAATAATCAGGTGTACATTTTAGAGACCACATAGTAATGGTCTTACAAAAATAGCACTGGTTTCTGATTTGCTTCCATGCCCAATTCTTAACCTATAGAGCCTGAAACAGCTTGGGACCAGGATGTCTTGCCTTCGCTCCCATATGACCTTGCCCCCAAATAAAAATAATCAGTGGAAAGCCTGTTATGTGTCCCATCACCCCATGAAACTAGGCTAGTGGGTACACATAACAAGTTTTTTTTCCATAGCAGCACCCTGACTATGGAAATCCTTCCTCCAGGGAGATCAGGCTGACGCCATCTACTCTGAACAGCCAGTGGGCAATGAAGACTGTTATTTCATACTCTTAAAATGTGGCCAAGCAACGTCAGACTGTGATCAAGATGGCAAAAGTTACTGAGGAAGAACTGGCAAGCTAGGAGAAGCTGAAACAGTTTATTTTGCCTTACCTGACTGGGAAAGACAAGATTTTGCCACCTCCTCTCTTCTCTCCTGCTGAGTTAATTGAGTATAAAATACATTTGCACTTTGAACTCAGCTTGCAGCAATTGAAGTAATATAATGACCAAAGAGGGGAAATGGGAGCAGGAGAGAAACTAGGTCATTTTTTAAGCAGCTGAAAAAATGGGACCAACAGTGGATAAATCAGAACTGTCCCTGCCAAATCAGGATAGTTGGAGGATATGCTATTTCATGTGCCCCTTGGCTCTTAAAATAAGGGACCTCTGCTCTGGCTGGTTTTAAACTGTTTTCCTGGTTTTAGAACTATTTCTAAAGATGTGTTTAGAGGTATTTGAATTGGTTTTTTAGTTATATATTTAATATATTAAAGTGTTTTTATTGATTCTGAGCCCCAGATGGATCAAGAGGAGATAAATAAATGCCCTGAATAAATAATAAATAATCCCTTCTGTGTATGAAATTGCTTTGAGAATCCCCTCTGTGAAATGGACGGCTGAACATAACAATGGCCTGCAGTAAATCCTTCAGTCATGGTGACAATTTTTACACCATGTAAAATTGATTGTAAGTCTCACCTGCTGCTGCTATCACCAAAATGACAGTAGGCTCCCTGTGTTAATAGTTCTTCCCACACTGAGATTTTCCAAACTTGAAAACTAGTCAACTTTACTCTTTCTACAGGCAACTAGCCTAATGGACACAAATAGCATTGTGTGTATGGACCTTACCACACGGGCAAAATTAGGCAAAATCAGGGGTTTAAACAGTGATTATCCCATGCAAAACGTGATATCGCAATTAATGTTTTCACATGACATTGCTATTAAACAGGCAATAAACAGGTAATAAATGGGCAATAAACAATGATATATAATAAATGAGATTTGTCTGTGAATGATTTGTTGCTGTTTATTGCCTGGTTATTCCCGGGATAATGGCTCTTTAATTGAGATGTCATGTGAAAATCTTAATCGTGACCATGCAATTTTCAAAGGATAATCACTGTTTAAATCCCTGATTTTCCCCATGTGATAAAGTCCATAGTACCATTCTTTGTGTATTCATGTATTTATGTGCCCTTTGCTTGGTGCCCACCATCAGCTGTGACATGAGAGGCAAGCACAGAGAAGACATATTCAGATGTGCAGCTCATTCATGATGCTCCCTCTCCAAAGGCACTGAATTAACACATTATTTCTTTGGTGTCATTCAGGTGTCAGAGGTCCAGGTATTTTTGTACACAGTGATCTTTTAGGTATGTTGGTTAAGTCTCACTGAGGCATGTGGACTTTATTAGCAGCCTCCTTTTCTACCTGCCTCTCTATTATGCAAGCACTGCATAATTCTAAAGATAATTCTAATCTCTAGCACTAAAGATAGATCACTCTGCAACTGTTTTGGGTTTTGCATAATTCCTTTCATCATCATCATTATAAAATTATGGAACATTAAGAGCCAGAGTATGGGAAAATATTTTAGCGTGGCTTCCAGCCTCTTAGAACATATGCATCATTTAAACACCATACCTCCAAAGTGACCCAAAGTGACATTATTTTGGCCTGTCTGTTTGGGCCCTATATATCCCTTTTGCTTAATATTTTACTTCTTTGTGATATTTCACAGAACACCTTAGGCATATGTTTGCGGGAACCGGTCTATAATGTACAAAGTGAAATAAACTAAACAGTTTGGAAACCTATTTAAAATCATTCACATCCTGGATGGCTAATCTCTTGCCCTTCAGTCCAGTTATGAGGGAGCCCTCACCACACTTTTAATGAAGGTTAATTAAGTTCAATACTGTAATTTGACTTTCATATTGAAATATCTGAACAGTATCTGGCAAGAAGACACAGGCTGGCTGCACAGCTGTCAGAGGGTCTTGGCACAAAATGGGACAATTCATCTCCATCACAGACCTACATTATTTATTGTCCAAAGGTAGGATGCATACTCTCAGCTTGATAAACACAACAGACACTGTTATCCCCCAATACTTTGTTTAGTACAAAGACTAGCCTAGCATCCTATGCCTTACTTTAATTACAAGTAACCTTGTATTTATAAGTCAGAGGAGAACAGAACTTCCATGATCTACTTGTGTCCAGAAATGAGGCCAGAAAAGGCCAAGAGTAAGGGTGAGAACTGTGCATCTCTCCAGATGCTGTCAAACTGAAATTTACAGCAATATCCTCGCTTTTACCAATGCTTGATGGCAGCTGTAGTTCAGCAGCCTTTGAACTATAGTTCCTACCTCTGGCCAGGGGTGATAATGATAAATTAAATGAAGCACTGGACTGAAAGAACAAAGGGACTAGGACTCAAACCACTATGCAGATGGTCCCAGGTGCCTTAGGGAATTTTAGACATGTTTTCTGAAAATACACTTACTCTCCACTCTCCAACTACATGGAAAATCAAGGCCTCATCCAAGTCTCCATGTCTCTGAAAACATCAATATGCACAGTTCAAAATACCTTGTGAAAATGGCATTGCTTCCCTTGGGATTCAAATAGCATTATCCCAGCTTGACAACAACAGGTGTAGTAAAGAAGAAGGTTTATAAACTAAAGGGAGTGGGGTGGGGGGAGATTAGAAGAATTACTCATGAAAGGTACTACTGTAATGTGGTCTGGACCACAGACACCATGCTTTTCACTGGACTGTAATTTTATCCAAGCTAGGTAGTGTGACTGGCTGCATGTACATTTTCCCACCCGTTTTAATGCAAAGAGGGCATTAGTTATGAGGCTTTCTAGTGGTTCCCCTTTGTTAATTTATGTATTACCTAAGTCTAGAAGGGTAACCGAATAGCACAAAGGATCTGTAATTGGACTCTAGTTAATTGTCTGGACTGAACTGGGCTGACACATATTCTTCTGTCTGGATGGGTTTTACTCAAATAATATACTCTAGGCAGACAACATTCTCTTTATACTGAAATTCAGCAGTGTTAATTCTACAAGTTATTAAATCATTTAGTACAACCTGGAACCATAAATTGATAAAACAACCTTGCCTTCACTTTTTAAAAAATGTACAGTATGTGTGTGTGCGTGCATGTGTATAAGCAGAGAAAGCCTTTGGGGGGGGAGCTCCTTTCTACAAAATCTTCCTATGCTCACTCAGGACCCACCATTTCATTCTCATCCTCTGTCTACATAGAAGGGTGTTTTTTTAAGCAACAGTAGCATTGGTAGGGTGGTGAAGAAGGGATGGAGAAAGACAAACATTCAGTGTTGGTTTTTTGAGGGTTTTTCGGGCTATGTGGCCATGTTCTAGAAGAGTTAATTCCTGACGTTTCGCCAGCATCTGTGGCTGGCATCTTCAGAGAATGAAGATGCCAGCCACAGAGAAAGCCACATAGCCTGAATAACTCACAAAAAACTATGGATGCCGGCCATGAAAGCCTTCGGCTTCACATTCAATGTTGGGTTGCAGTAGCAGCATGTCTGCAGCAAACAGTGCAACAAAATCTGAGCTGGGAAAGAATGGGATTCTACTCTAGCTGATCCTACTGTAGCTCTGTAGTCTCTATAACAGGAGAAGCAAACAGCAGATGACTCCAGCATCCCTTCCTGAGCATCTGTGAACAGCAAAACAGAGAAGAAAAAGAACAGCAGATAAACTTGCCTCTCCAGTATCTTCATGGTAGATACAGCCCATGTTAAAAAGCATAGATCTGTAAATTTGGCCACCAGAATGAAAACTAAAGGAAAAGTGAAAGCTGGTTTAAGAAAAAAAATAATCCCTAGATGTATTTCAGAAGAAACCTACATGCAGTTTCTACAAAGATCACAATATTTATTTTTCCTTACACAAATTACCTGCCCTGGTTGTTTCATTTCAAACCCCCCCCCCCCCCCTGAAGAAACATGCCAAGAAGATGCTAGCCACAGATGCTGGCGAAACGTCAGAAAGAAACTCTGCTAGAACATGGCCACATAGCCTGAAAGACCCACAAAAAACTACAGATGCCGGCCATGAAAGCCTTCGACTTTACATGCCAAGAAAACATTATATTACAGTTGCCATAGGTTAAAAAAATGACTTGGAGGCACACAACAACGACAAACAACAAAAGCTGTCCCTATGATTTCCATGTTATTTCTGCCTCTAGTACAAGAAACACATATACTTTCTTAACTGAGATGTGTGTGTGTGCATATATACATTTATCAATATATATAATATATCAGTTTAATTCTTAGTCTATCAAAAGATAGTCTATCAGAAGCTAAAAAACCGCATGTGATAGTATGCATGGAAAAATGCAAACAGACTCTGAAAAATCCAGAAATGAAGGTCAAGGGAGGGGGAATAGACACAAGATTTTGCTAATCTCAGGCACATTTTAAATTAACTTCTGAAAGTGCTAAAGCAGTGGTTCTGAAACTGTGGGATGGGACCCCCATGGGGGGGGGGCACGAGAAGTGCTCAAGGGGGGGGAGTATAAGACTTGGAGGCCCCAATCCTTTCTCCTCCCCCTCCATTTTCCAATTTTTTTTTCTGTGCTGGAGGGAAAAAGAAAGCAAGGAGGGTGCTTGGATTTTCTGTCTGAGGAAGGAGGAAAAGAAGGAAGAGGAAATCTATTTCCATATAAAATGTTTAAATGTGAATACATATGAATGTGTGAGTGAAAATATGTACAACAAAGAATTAAAATATTTTTATTAATATACTGTGTTGGGGGGGGGAGCGTGTCATCCACATGTAGATGTAAAGGAGGTCACAAGGGTAAAAAGTTTGAGAACCATTGTGCTAAAGGACACCTAAAAAAGGATGCAGCTTCAATTAATCCAGGTCAGAACCAGTGTGACGTAGTGGTCTGAGTTTTGGACTATGACTCTGGAGACCAAGATTTGATTCCCAACTTGGCCAGGAAACCCACTGAGTGACCTGGGCAAGTCAGAAGCCACTTCATTGTGTCAGTTTGGTATGATGACTGTTTTCCTTCAATGAGACCTTGGAAAAGTTAACTTTTGGTTTACATACTTGGCCATGAGCTAGCTGGGGAGTTCTTTTGATTTTGCCTGCAAAAAGGCCATCAGGTTGTTTAAAAATTCACCTCATGAAGGCTTTCTCACAAGAAAGACTCGTGCATCCAGCACATTCAACTTTCCCTGGAATATTGTGTCCAGTTCTGGCACCACAATTTAAAAAGGATGTGGAGAAACTGGAGCATGTCCGAAGGAGAGCGACTAAAATGGTGAAGGGTCTGGAAGCCATGCCCTATGAGGAATGGCTACAGCAAAAGAGATTCCATCTCAACATTAGGCAGAACTTCCTGACAGTAAGGGCTGTCTGACAGTGGAATACACTCCCTCGGAGTGTAGTGGAGTCCTTCCTTAGAGGTCTTTAAACAGAAGCTGGATGGCCATCTGTTCGGGATGCTTTGATTTGGATTTCCTGCATGGCAGGGGGCTGGACTGGATGGCCCTTGCAGTCTCTTCCAGCTCTATTATTCTATGATTCTATGATTCTATGCATATTTTCCAAGATGAAGATTGTAATAACCCCATTATGCACTGGTCAAGCCTCCTCTGGAAAACTATATTCAGTTCTGGGCACTTCATTTTAAGAAGGCTATGGACAAGTTGTAGCAGCTCCAAAAAAGGGTAATAAGGATGATAAGAGGTTTGAAGAATAAAACCTTTGAGGAAAGGTTGAAGGAGCTGGGCTTGTTCAGCTTAGTGAAGAGAAGACTGAAATGTGACATGACCGCACTCTTTAAATACTTCAAGGGCTGTCACAGAGAGGAGGGGGTAGGTCTGTTCTCTGCTGCCCCAGAGGGTAAGACCAAGTTTAATGGTTTGAAGTTACAGTAAAGTATATTTTGATGGAATGTTAGAAAGAACCTCTTGACAATAAGAGTGGTTTGTCAATGAAACCAACTGCTTAGAGAGGAGGGGTCTCGTTCTCTGAACATCTTCACAAACAAGATTGACAGTTTATCTGATAAGGATGATTTAGCTGGGGATCCTGCACTGAGCAGGCAGATGGAGTTGATGGCCCATAAGGCCCCTTTCAACTCTGTGATTCTGTATGATTCTATGTTGGTTACGATTGCTTTGTAATATTTTTTATGTTTCCCAGAATTTCCAAGGCACAATAACTGAATTGGCCATTTGGAGGAATCATAGAGCATTCTTAAAGTGGTGTCAGAGCAGAACAAAGGACTTTACCACACGAGCCCAGGAATGGGCCTGTTGCATTCCAAAAAAGGGGCGTTCTGGGAACGTGATGGTCTCCAGAACGCAGTTTACAGCACGCAGGAACACTGCAGTTGCCGCCGGGCGTTCCAATCACGTCCCCAATCCGTTCCAGGGCGTATGATTTCTGAGAACTGTTCAAAAGCGTTCTCGGAAATCACGCTTCCTGGAACGGATCGGGGACGTGATTGGAACGCCCAGCGGCAGCTGCGGCATTCCTGTGTGCGGTAAACTGTGTTCTGGGGACCATCACGTTCCCAGAACACCCCCTTTTTGGAACGCAACGGGCCCGTTCCTGGGCCCATGCGGTAAAGTCCAAAGGAGGCTTAGGATGCTTCTGACTTTACAACCATAGATGGAATCATAGTTTGTTTATACAAGGATGGTAGGCTAATTTGCAAAACTCTACTGGGCCTCTAAAATTATGCTTAAGGGTTGGCATTGCCTGTCAAATCAAGTAGTGACATAAGAAGAAATTTTAGGTTGTGGTGCCATGTTTTGAAGCCAAATACCATTATTCAGAAGGCTATGTTTTGGAAATACTACTTTTTATGTTTACAGCTTCCAGAACTTTTCTAGTTGCAATGTCAGGTAGAATATTGAAAAGCAATGTTTCAAAGCTCTGCCTAGGAGTTGGAGGCTATTTTTGGGTAGTGATTCAAATGCTAGAGCCCCAGGAATGGAATGAACACTGAAAGCAGAAACACTATTATGTGCAATGGACATAAGCAATGAGTAAAATATAGGGGGAGGGGGACCCAGACCACAGAAAACAAGATCATATAAAATGTATTAAGAGGTTTCAGAAGCTATTTCCTTGGCATTATTCATGCTGCAGGATTACTGAGGGATACAATCAAGACAGCAAACCCACAGCATGGAATGTTATTTTGTTGGCACGCTCTTATTAAAAAGAGAACATAGTTTTTCAGCTCTCTCTTTTGGCCCCTCAGCCCTTTCTAATAAGGCCAATCATTTGTGGACAAGGTATCATCTTACTGAATAAGCAGAAATGAATGTGGCATTTGCAGTACAGAAAACAGTTAGTTTAGGAGCCCTTCCACCTCATGAATAATGCATTTACAGAAAGACGAGACCTCGTTCCCTTTGTGTGTAACGTTAACAGCTTTCATTTGAAAGGCTCTTCATGGAACCAGTAAAAATCTGTTTCATTCTGCAACCAAGGATTTTGCTAGTAATCATTTCCTTTTAAAGGCTTTTGTTTAGCAACCATGCATAGACGGAGGGTGATAACACATATTAATCTACAACAGCTCAACTCTATTAATAATTCCTCTGAAGCAGCATTTAAGAGCAAACGGGATGCAAGTTTGTTGAATAGGAAGAAAGAATTGTGTACAATAAGCATACTATTTTGATAATGGTATATAGATTTGAGTTTAGGCCCAGTCAATGCAATCTGGAAACTATCAATGAAAGCTACCAAGGAACACAAGAAAACAAGACTAGTTTAAAAATCTGATAATAAAAGGTTATTTAGTTGGAATCAAGTCCTAAACTCTCAAGCAGCAAAAAACAAGCTTGCTCTTCCTTCCGTGCCCTTCAGTTATTTGATCATGACTATCACATCAAATCTCAGTCTTATTGGTTCCTAACTAAATATGTTGAGCTCCTTCATCCACACTTCATAAGACTTAGACCCTGGAGTTCACTGGTCTCAGAATGGAACGGAAGGGAATGGAAGGTGAATAAACATGCAAGTCTTGAGCTGTACAAATGTACCATGGATGATCCAGTGCCAAAGGTTTTTCTGAGGTTGCACAAATGCACTCATCCGTCAATACTTTAGATTAAAGACAAGTGGCAACTATCCACAAAAGGACTTCATCCATTTGGTAACAGGGGCATATTTAGCATTACTCTAGATTCCGCAAACCCAACCCTGCATGCAGGTGGTTCAGGACTTTGGTCGCTTGAGACTGACCCAGGGATGACAGTCTTGTTCGGCAGCATCATGAATGACCAAGCAGCCTTTTTAAAGGAGAGCACTGCTTGCTCCATATGGAGAGGAGCCTAGAAAAGGTAGCCTAAAGAAAGCTCATCCCCATCTACCCGGTTGGCTAGCCGTGGTGAACGGGCACCTTCTCATGCGGTCAAACACAGCGCAGGCTGAGTCCTTCCTGAATCTTCGTTTGCGCAGAAAAGCCAGAGAGAGAGACTCCAAAAATGCCTGTCCATATGATATGCTATACCCAACAGCACCCATTAGACTCCTTCCTTCCTGTTGCCTGCCAAATCCCTCAAGGGTCTTCCACTGCTGACTAGGGAGTTCTACAAGCAAGATCATGACTTGGAAAAGTTACTTTTGGGACTACGACTTCCAGAATACTGCAACTACATAGGAAAGTTCCTTTTTAAAAAGTGCAGCTACCAGAATCTGGGAATTGTATTCCAAAAAAGAAGCTTTCCAAAGTTCTGCACAGGATGCTCATTTCTAAAAAGCAGCCCTACAAGACAACACTTTTTCTCCTGAATCTTGAAATAAATTCACACTGAAAGATGTACCTTTCTTAAACAGCTCAACTACCAACCAGCAGAATGTTGAAGCTAGCTCATCAAGGATTCAGGTCACAGTCTATGAAAGACAAGTGAAGTACTTCATATAAATAAAACAAAGGAATAAAAATGTTACTGAGCATTGTAAGTTCATTTTGAGGATAAGCTAACCAAGTAAGAAATACATAAAAAATAAAACAATGTGCTACATATATTTATCTACTGGATACCTTATCAGTACCTGCTTAGGGGCTATTTCAATTTATTAGTTTGAAAAACCTTGAAGGAATATTATTTTGTAGCATGGCAACTTCTAACAATCTTTGTGTGTTGAGTTCAGAGAGAAGCATGACTGAAAAACATCAGAATAATCCAGTCTGATCAACAACAGAGGCATGATTAACAATAAGTAGGATTCTGAATCAGTGAGGATGGATGAAGAGAAACCACTCTGAAAATGGAATATATTAGTGATATACAATGGACACCCATATTTAGCAGAGAATCAGTATCTTTACATACTTTGCCCAGTCTTGTAATGGGCAGTTCTAATGACTGATAACTGATACTCCACCTCCTGAGGTGGGTAGACAGCTGCTGGCCATTTTTTAGCAGTTGCAAGTCCCACAAAAGCATAAGGGTGTATTTTATAGTGTGTGGAAAGCAGTCAGGTGGGGGAATGTGGTCACTGCTGTGGTGACACAAGCTGTGCCTGAGAACAGCAGATAAAACTAACAGTAATATAACACAGATGGGATGTGGAGATACCACTCAGTCATTCCTCTCTCAGCCTGCCACATAAAACAACTCTCAGTGCACTTCATGAAAGATCCAGCCTGAGGCGAAGATAAATGTTGACAATTCTTAAAGGTCTTTCTTTCCACTTATATGCCTGCCATGATCATCTGAGCTCCATCATATCTGGGATGGAATTCAAGCAGCTGTCCCTTATCCAGGTAACAGCAGCAACCAAAATTCAAATATAATATTCTTCTAATGAAAAGGGGGCAAAAATAGATTATAATCAGTACAGTAATGATGCTTCCTAGAAACCCTCCAATCAGCCTCAAATATAGATTGAACAAATGGGAGGATATAGTAGATTTCATATGATTGGCATAGCCAATACAGTTGGAGTACTGGCATAAAATTAATGAGCTGCAAAAATTGGGCACCAGGCAGCACAGGTCTAGGAATACATACACCACAGCAGGTATCACCCCCTCCTCTGAGCTGTCACACACCGCTTATGATGCCACTGCCTCCAGGTATCATTGAACAGCAATGCCCTGTATTCATCACCACTGCCTGTACTGGCTAATGATTCTGACAGTTGTAGTTTGGCAGTTATGTAGTTTGGCAATTATATTGATTCCCCCCCCCCCCCGGTTTCCTTCCCCCAGAGTTCAGAGTTATTTAATTCTTAGCCTTGCTGTAAGGTATCTCCCAACCTTTGTGCCCCTTTTCCTGGAGTGATAGTGAGAAAGAGATTGGATTTTCCATTAAAAACACACACATGCAGAACAACTTATCTGTAAGTTTAGTACTTAATATTGCAGTCTGAAGCATGTGTAAACACAATTTCCTTATAAGGACATAATCATCAGGATACATATATAAAAATACCTTTTCTTAAGAAAGAGCATACATTTAATACAAGGTTGTTGTTGTTGTCATAAGGAACTTGTTAGGGTAAAAAAAAACACAACAACTTATCTCCCTACACTACATTATGTGTAGTAAGCTGTATTAAAGACATTCTGCAACAACATGGTGATGTTTTGTCCCCATTGAGTATTGGCTGGCACATTCCCTGGAAATGCAGTTTGGGATGTTGCTAGTACCTCTTTTTGCTAGTATCATATTACTATCTATTCTTTAGAACTGAATGGGATGATGAAGCTATTATGCCACTTACAACTTCACTACAGCTCTATAGTAACAGGGTCTGAGACACCAGAATCAGGGAATTTAATATTTGTTTAGGACAAATGGCAACACAAAATTAAGGCTATCCATCAGTGGATGCTTTCTTGGGTGTAATCCTCATAGAACTTCCTGGGCATTCTATATAATGCTTAAGATAAGGCTATAGGTGAACTTAATATATGCTCAACCTACTGTTGCTATTGCTATATGTTCAGAATGCTAGGAGACTCTGTTGCAACAAAATTGCTAGAGCAGTCCCCTCATCTGTTTCCAATCCCAGTTTTTAAGCAGAGTGTGCAGAGAGAGTGCAAGGCCTCATTTTTGGATTAACAATTGCTTGGACAGCAGATTTTCAAGGCAGAAGCAGGCAGGCAAGCTGGCCATAATAATGTTCTGCGCAGTGAAATTCAATCCATCTGTTTTTCTTGTAATTGCTTGCTAGCCTTGTCAGACATAGTTTTCAGTTGTCCCAGCTGTTGTGCAACATGCATGAAGTCTTCATGATTAAGAAGTTCCAATCAACTAGAACGTTTTACCAATGCTATATGAGATTATTCTCCGCTGCTAGTCAAGATAGATTATTTGCAACTTTGAAAATTGAGATGTAATTTTAGATTTGATACCCAGTTAGTCTGTTTTCTTAGGAAGAAATAAAATGATCTATTTATTGTAGGCTGAGCTGTACAGAAATCTGAACAAAAAGCAGATGTCAGAATAATACTTGAGAAGAAGAAATATTCGCAGACTGTTAGTATCAGGACCCAACCTGCTTTCTTCATCAATGTACAATATCCGTCAGCCAAAAATGGCCACTACACATTGGTGAACCAGAATTATTTCTGCTTTCCCAGAATCTCTGTAATATCACCAGCTTGTCTGACCACCACACCAATAAGGTCTACCTTTCCCACAGGTTGCACATGTCATATTCTTTTGGTTGTTATAGATATGTGGCTGGTCCATCACTGCACATTCCGGTCCCATTCTGCACCTGGGGCAGGCCCCAAATGTACCATTTCTTATGTAGTCTTCTACCAATCCTATGAGTTTGGTCACTGTACTTTAACAGATGAAAAATGTAGCTGAAGTATAGCTGATTGCTCAAGGCCACCAACTAAATTCACAATAAACTAGGAGTGATCCATCACCCATGCATAGTCATTGCTTAAAATAATGTTGATTGCAACATTTTACGTTCACCAATGTACATACAAGGGACAAATGACACAAGCCACAGTAACAGTGCCTCATGTCTTTTTTTAAACACACCCAAGAAGATTAAATTTAGATTAGAGCTGCATTAAGAGAGGGAGGGAATACTTACCCCCAGAATTTCAGCCCTCTCACCTAGCAGTCCTCCCCTCAGGAAAACTATTGGTACAATGTTACAACAGCCCTGGGTAGGTATTTGCCTATATATAAGTAGGACTAAACTATCTAGGGATATGACACACACATAAGCCCTACCCATGAACATCCATGTGTACTCAGCCACCTTTTAAATATGAAGTCGAAGGCTTTCATGGCCGGCATCCATCGTTTTTTGTGGGGTTTTTGGGCTATGTGGCCATGTTCTAGAAGAGTTTCTTCCTGACATTTCACCAACATCTGTGGCTGGCATCTTCAGAGAAAGATCTTTTAAATCTTTGAACATTCATGAACATTGCTAAGGCAGGGCTTCTTATCATAGGAGATCAACATGAAGAAGTGGTTTGAGTGTTGGACTAGAGCTCTGGAGGCCACAGAAATTTACTGGTTTACTTGGGGCAAGTCACATTTTCTCAGCTTCAGAGAGAACTGGCAGTGGCAACCCCAATTTCAGTAAACCTTGCCAAGAAACACCATGGTTGTTTTGCCTTAGGCTCACCATAAGTTGGAAACGAATTAAGAGCACACAACAACAGCAACAGCCAAACATGTTTACAGGGCGTTCTTAAAAGTTTTATACTAAAACACACGAGAGAACAGTTAGGTGTTAGGCTTATGTGTACTTTCATATTTTTACATAGTATAGCCATACCCATATGCTCACAGATCCTGGTAAAGCATTATCTGACCTACAAAGGTATTGTAGAATGCCAATCGCATAAAATATTGGTGGATGAATGGGGGGGAAAGGCAAAGAGTGTCATGACATTGAGGCTGCTACCACACTGCACCACTTTAACTCTCATGACTCCATCCTATGGAATTCTGGGATTTGTAGCACTAGATCTCTCTGAAAGAAAAGACTAAAAAACAACAACATTTATTTATAATGCCCTTTCCACCAAAGGGTGGAATGTCAAACATATATAATAAAAAATGGAGAATAAAATGTCTCACAAAACTGCAGATCCCAGAATTCCATAGCATTGAGCCATGGCAGTTAAAATATTGCAATAATTCTGCAGTGTAGATGCAGCTTTGGACACAAGTTGGCTTATTCCAGAATGAATATCGTAGTAGATAATGGTAAACATCACTGCATACATAGAGCAGGCTAAGAAGATAGGAGATCAGCAATGTTTTAATAGGTTGACGTGCAAGTCGACAGGTCACTTGAAGGCACATACACACGCAACCTGGTTTCAGTGGCAAGGCAGTAGAAGTTGCACCCCATTAATAGAGACCCAGCATGGCATAGTAGTTTGAATGCTATACTATGACTCAGGAGACTAGGGTTCAATTCCTGGCTTGGCCATGAAACCCACTGGGTGATCTTGAACAAGTCACACTCTTAGCTTCAGGGGAAGGCAATGGCAAACCACCTCTGAACAATATTGCCAAGAAAACCCCATGATAATGTTGCCTTAGGGTTGCCATAAGTCAGAAATGTGTTGAAGGCACACATTGAAAACAACAAAACATTAATAACAAGAAATGAAACAAGTCACATCTCCCAACCTGATGGTGATAAAAACAACAAGCTGCCAGGAGCTTGAGGAATGAATAACAAAATGAGTTATTTTTTTAAAAAGTAAAGTTCCAAGCTCTGACCTTAACTACATGCTATGGGAATGCACTAAATAGCTTTAATGTTTGCTAAAGTATCAAGCATGTAAGTTAAGGGATCCCTGGAAACAGTGTGGTGTGGACATATTATTCAACTAGGGCCAGATAGACTTGGCTTCAAATCTCTGTCCAGCTATCAAGATCACTTTGTGTGTTTCAACCGGGCACCAAATCTTAACCTAACCTATCTCACAGGGTTATTGTGATGGTAAATGGGGTAGAGGAGAGGCTATCCCATACCCCCCCCCAGCTGTCCCAATTTAGCAGGGGCCTTCCCAGTTAATCCTTTCATCCCACTTTTTCAGATGCTTTTAAAATGTTGCAGTTTCTCTCTTCTCCACCCACTTTCACCCTTTGTCCTCAGCTCACTTCTGTTCCTGGAAACTGAGTGCAAAGTGAAAAAGCAATCTGCACTGACTTGACTCAGCCAGGAGTGGGAGAAGACAGGAGAGGTAGAATCTTGCCCTTCCCTGTAGATTCAATCAAAAGCAAACTTCTGAAGCCTCTTCTAACTTGTTTGTTCTTCCCAATTAATAACTTACAGTCTTGACCACAGTCTGATGTTACCTGGCCACACTGTGTCCCTTTGAAATGTTGGAAGTTGTGGTATCCAGCCTTGAGCAATATAGAGGAAATGTGTGGTGTAAATGTAATAAACCAAATTGCTGGAGGTGTCAAATGAGACATCTACATGTAGTGAAATGACTGCCCCAAATATTTTTTTCAGACCCTCAAAATTGCAGCCAGTTTGGTTAGGAAGTTCCCCTTGTGCGTTTGTAAGGCTGTAGCTTGCATCAAAGTGACAGGCATTTTCTGTCTGACAATATTTGCTGTACAGGAAACTCTGGAGGTCCTGTGTTTGGCCACCTTTATAAGCATTTGGCAGAAGAAAAAGTAAAAAGCATGTGAGTGAATACACAAATACACAGCTAAAAGATAAAGGGCAATGTTTTGTTAAATCTCCCCTTATGTGGAGTCAGATTTTAATTGCAATTTAATTGCAAAGGGCTTTCTGTTTGCATTTGGAATGAATGTTATCTATGGGTATAGTTAGGCTCTGTGAGTACAAATGACTTTCATTTAGATTCATCTTTGCCTTTCTAGTTCAGGGCCCAGGGTATTTTTAAATTTATTTATTTATTTTTATTTTACAGATCCTCTTGTTTGACTGTAGAAATGAGAAAATAACATCTGCAAACAATAACAGGACCTGTGAATTGCACAGACTTCAAGATCATTAACAAGGTTATTCTTTTGTTAGTACTGTATTCCTTTCAGGAGAGTGAAGCAGAAGATTTTAATGGTCTGTTTCTTTTGCAATTATATCACTTCTGGCATTTTGTTTGACCTCTTAACAGTCTGTATTGGAATATTATTATATGAACTTGTACATAACTATATAATATATATTTAAAGTAGAAAAACAATATTTAGTCAATGTATTTATTAGAGTAATCCTTTAAAGTAAGAGTTTCCACTACAAGATGACCCAAATTAAAAAGGCAGGAGCATAAGTTTTAATTTTATAAAGAAGTATTTATAAAAGCTGAAGCTGTGAAACAACATCCTTAAAAAGGCATTCCCTCCAGCAGGGAAGTGTGAATTGCTCTTCTAACCTACTGTAACACACCCCAAAACAAGGAAATCATATGTTTCCACTTTAGAATTATTTTTCTCCATATAAAGATTGGGGCTGCACTTTTTTTCTTTTAAAAAATAGACATAACTTCTTTATTTCCCAGAGCTGAATAGATGATTTCAACTATACAGATGCCAAAGTCTATTTCACACTACATCAGGGGTAGGCAACATGCGGCCCGCGGGCCGGATGTGGCCCGGCAAGGCCTTGGGACTGGCCCCAGCCTGGTCCTGCTGCTGATTGCCACCGGGGCCTTTGGAGGGCAATTGTCTATAGAAGCCTCAGAAACATGCATTTATATTAACATTTTTTTAAAAATCAGCAAATTTTTTCACGTGTCCTCCATTTTTTAAAAAAAGTGTCTTCCATTTGAAAATTTTGTCCTACATTTGTCCTGGTTTATTTATATATTTAATTTTTTTTTAAAAAAATTAATTATTTATTTTTTGGCTTCGGCCCCCCAGTTGTCTGAGGGACAGCAACCCGGCCCCCAGCTCAAAAAGGTTGCCTACCCCTGCACTACATAGTTTTAGCATTTTGGTACTACATTAATTACCATTGCTCTTTACATAATGAAATTTGGAGTCTCGGGAGGGCATATAGAATTCTTTGCTAGCAAGCTCCACTGCATTTCCATATTAAAAATTCTAGTCAGTTTTAGCTTACATGGAAACTGTTAACTATGTCAACCATGTGATGAGCAGTGGCAGTTACACAAAACCTGATGGCTCTCTCAGACCGAATATTTCTCTTTAACTCATTGTCCTTTGTGATCTATGTTATGAATATACAGAGTTTTATCCAGACTTAAGACAGGATTCATATTTTATGTTTACTGGATCCCATGGATTTCTTCCCTCCTGTAGCTCCTGTGTACCATATGAACCTGATGGATCAGTTCATTGCCATAGAGGACCATGGTAGGAAATAGAGTAAAAGAAAGTCATGATTCTGTTGGCATTGGCTACAGAGGTACACTACTAGATCTTTGTCATACTTAGATTAAACTGATTGGAACCAATAGGCTGTATTAGGCCCTATCTTCCCAAACCAGATAAAACATCTTCCCAACAGTAGGTCCAGAACGCACACAGCCCAAACCCCGCTTCTGATGCAAACAAATGGTGTCCAGCCTGTTCAGCACCAGACCTAGGATATATCCCCCTTAAAACCATAAACTCACTATTGGCTCTAGATATTCCTGGAAGATCCAGAGCCTTCTGATGTGATGCTGGGCAGCTGTTTAAAATGTGTCCACTCTGCTACCCCGCTGTTGGTGAGAGTCACTCAATCTGAGGTCAGAATGAGGTGCCCAACCATGTGATCAGCACTGGATGCCTCATTCTGAGCTCAGAGTGAGTAACTCAATGTGGCAGCTGTTGTAGTGAGTGGCACAGGTGTATGCACATACAAACAACTGCCTGACATTGCAACGGAGAATCTCAAATAATGGAGTGATGCAGAGATATCTCCTGGGCCAGAATATTCTCAGCTGCCCTCAGAGTATTTTGGCTCATTCTGACAGGACCTTAGTAATGGCTAAATTTAAATCCACTGGTTTCATAGACTCAAAGTTGGAAAATACTGCAAGGACCATCTATTCCAACCACCTACCATGCAGGAATAAATAATGAAAGCATTCCTGAGTGATATGTACCCAACCTCAGATTAAAGATCTCAAAAGATGGAGAGTCTCTCCAACGTCATTTATTCATACTGTCCACTGTTTTTATTACTCTATATATGATTAAAGCTGGATACAGTCCTAAAATCCCAAATGCTATACACTTTCATGCATCAGTATATTTATTTAGTGTTTAAAATTATTGACTATTTCCAATGGCATGGTTCTGAAAATGGAAGTAATTGTTGATTGGAGAAAACTAGGTTGGACACAACAATTTAAGAATCAGAACCACATCTCCAATGGTGAGCTTTGAATCATATACCATCCTTCTTTGTGTACGTTCTGCATCCAGCCTGCAAATCCCACATTGGGTCTGATTGTCACATCTGCTTTGATTCTCTCTCAGAATAAGTGAACAATTGTTCATAGCATGAAGTAAGCAAACTACCAACCCCTAGTGCTTCAATTGTTCAAGAGAGAATTAAAATTCTGTTTTACTTTCTATTCCATAATTAAACGGAAAAACAGCAAGGTCATTTGGGTTCCGGCCTGCTTCTCCTCCTCCTTTTTGCATTGGTAAAGGAGAACCCAGGAAAGGCTCCTTTTTCTATGTCTTGGAAAGGCTCTTTTCCCACCAACTCTTTTTCATCAAGTTGGAGGGAGTTATTGCCAACTTCCCACAGCTTTCATGCGATTGCCTGCTAGGCAGTTGTCAGGGATGTGTTTGCTGAAACAGTTGTCTGTATAAATCTGTGAATAATTTGGTGTCCTACTAAGTGTTAAGCACTAAATTGTGTTCTTGATTTGGAGGCATCTGTATAACAAGTTTTGTAAGCCATGTCCCTCCCTCGTCTTTTCCCTCCTATTGCTTGTTTTATTTGTTCTACACTGAAAAGAGAACTATGCAATGAAGAATGGGTGTCAGACTTTTTGTACTAAGCAGAAGGGCAATCTTGTCTCCAGTATTTAAAGCACAGAGGTGTTATTCACACAGACTCATGCAAGCACAGGAAGAGCCATGCTGGATCAAGCAAAGGCTTATCTGGAATCTTAGAATCTTATCACACCAGGCTCTTTTTTTTTTTAACAACAATTATATTAGTGAAGCAAATGGGAACATACTGGTTTGAAAATGTTCAGTGTCACACTTCATTGTGTTGCAAGTGTGGTGCTTTTTTCAGTCCATGGTCTCTACCTCACCAGCTCCATAAACCTTGTCTTCCTGCCTATCAATGTCCTCCTCAGTACATGTGCTCCTTTCAAATTTTAAAATTTTATTTTTGCTACAATTCCATAATTATGGGGAAATGATAAAAAATATTTTAATTTTATTGTTTAGTTGTAATTAAAAAATCACAGCACAACATTTAAAAAAAAAACTGAAAGGGATGGAGTAAAAACAACCTCAGCCTCCTTGGGAATAGCAAGAGGGAGGGGAAAGGAGAAGTATCCTGCCCCTTCATGCTATGTGACTGCTGTCATAGTATTACTGCAGCAGAAAGGACGTATCACCCAGGGAGATTAATGAAATAGCAGAGATATTGGGAGCCATTGATGATGTGCTCCACCAAGAATTTAAATGGAAAGCAGCAACAGGAGAGACATGGCATCTTGTTATAAGTGCCACCCAAAGATGCTTTTATAAGGTTGAAATTGTGCTTTACTAGCCTCATGTGATAAGCTCTTTAGAGTTGGAAAGAACTTCAAGAGCTATCAAGTTCAGCATCCTGTCTTTCAGGATTCTATACCTAAAGCACACCCAACAGATGGCTGTCAATTCTGTTTAGAAACTTCCAAAAGGGAAGAGTCCATTGGCTGCTGCAATAGTCTGCTCCACACTTGATTAGCTCTTAAGTTCAGGAAGTATTTTCTGACCCTGGTCTCTAAAGTTATAGTCCAACACTCCAGCCACTACGCCACTCTGCCAATGACAGAAATCATAAAAAAATACCCCACATTCTGCTTATAAAACATGTGAGCATAAGTAGCAGGGTCATACCTGCAAGATATGCTCTCTTCACTTCCCCCTGCCCCACCAGCATGTGGCATGAGGTCTGCATGGCATGTCAATACTTAGAAACAAAACCATTGAACATAATCTTGTTCTCTGTTTCTCATATTCAGTAAATGTATGGGGTTATTGGGACACTTTCAGAAACGTTGGATCTGCATTTCATTTAATTTCATATCCTATCCTATCCTATCTTATGCAGGCCTTTTTGAACTCATGAAATGCAACAGGATAGATGGGGCAGGAAAGACAGGTCTATCAGGGAAATAGAACCATGCCCAGCCAGGTTTAAGTTACCCCCCCCCCACCTTGTTCACTGGCCTGTCTTTGTAATGATGGCCAAACTCCTCACCATCTAGTCATTTTGCTTGCTGAAAGCATAGTTCACTTCCTCTTATTTCATTCTTTCCTGAAACATGCTGCTGGGGTACAGAGCATGTATTGCTGTGGGTTGTACCTGCTGAAGACATTTCCTAGGCAAGCTCTCTGATCAACACAGTCAGTTGTTGACTGCTCTGCAGGGACAGCAGGTGTATCTGTTGCTGCAGGTTTTATTATAGTATGGCTGAACCTTCCACAATTCCTCTGAGTAGTAAAGGAGTTGTCCACATGCTGGTCCTTTGAGAGACTGGTACAACTCTAAGCAGCAGAAAGAGGAAAAACTATTATAAACTATTGTGGATTTGTGGCAACAGACCCATCATCCATCCCAGCTGCTAAGATTCACTTTTTGTTCCATAACCCCCAGTGTTACTCTACTCATACAGGAAACTGAGATAACTCATTTTGCCATGATAACAATGTATGGGTTTTTTATGCCCCACCCCATATCATTTGCAAAAGGAATATCAGACAGAGAAAATGAACAGCACCAAAGTGAATCACTAGTAAGAGTCTCATAAGGAGAACAGAGAAAAGAGCATATTTAAAGCCACAAACCAGCTGCAGATCTAAGTATGCTGGATTTGAAACATTATGGTTTTGAAATTATTTTAAAGACTTTTCTGGAGCCTTCTTCAGGCTGGGCTGACATGCAGGGGTTGGGACTAATGTGCAGGCCCATTAGCTGTCAATCATTAGGAAAACACCTTATGAATCTCGGCTTTGCCGGTGTGATGGTGGTGTTATTGAAACAACAGAGTGTGTTCTTTTGTACTGTCGATTTTATAAAGATATTTGCCATCAGCTGATCACGCCTCTCCTAAATAAATACCCTGGTCATACTGACACTTTCTACTTATGTTATCTCTTGGATAACCGAAAACCAAATGTTCTTCACAAGGTGGCAAAATTTTGCTATATTGTATGTAAATTACGCCCCCAATTGGTTGTTGACGAAAGCTGAAATGTTTACAGCTGAACTGAAATTGTATTTGAAATTTTTTAATAACTGTACTGTGTATTTGTTATACTGTCAATTTTTGTATTGGTCAATGACCGAATAAAATTTTACTTACTACTACTAGTGTGCAGGCCCTAATCCCCCTTTCTAGTTTTAGCTCATGCATGTTCAGGCAAATCCCTGAAAAGAGCTTGTGCCAGAACCATTTTTGTAACCACAGACATCCCTGACTTTATAGCAAAAACCATAGCTTGGAACATTACTGTGGCAACAGAATTCTTTCCATTACTCACTGCACAATGGGTAGTTCATTATCTTCATCATTACTGATCCAGCAAATGGAACTAGCTGCATTATGGATTGCTAATGCATTAGCACTGCTGTTCTGCCTGTGTTATTCCCAATACTTGAAAGTCCTCAGGAAGAATCCTGAAATTTGCCTTAAGAATGCAGGTAAAGCCATCTATATGCTGCTGCCTTTTTGGGGAAGGTGATCGAGAGAGCAGTCGCTTTTCAGCTTCAATCGATCTTGGATGACACCGATTTTCTGGACCCATTTCAAACCGGCTTCCGGGTGGGCTATGGAGTTGAGACTGCCATGGTCGCCTTAGTTGATGATCTCCATCTGGGCATGGACAGGGGGAGCGTGTCCCTGTTAGTGCTCTTGGACATCTCAGCAGCCTTCGATACCATCGACCATGGTATCCTTCTGGGACGCCTGAGGGAGTTGGGAATTGGGGGCACTGCTTTGCAGTAGTTCCGTTCCTACCTCTCGGGCAGATCCCAGATGGTGGAGCTGGGGGACTGTCGCTCCGATAGGAGGGCCCTGATAACTGGTGTCCCTCAGGGAGCGATCTTGTCCCCTATGCTATTTAACATTTACATGAAGCCGCTGGGAGAGATCATCCGGAGACATGGGGCGCAGTGTTATCAGTACGCTGATGACACCCAGATAGTCTTCTCTATGTCTCCGACTGATGCAGTAACTAAGGATGGCATCTCTCCTCTAGATGCCTGCTTGGCGTCGGTAATGGGCTGGATGAGGGAGAACAAACTCAGTGTGAATCCAGGGAAAACGGAAGTACTGGTGATAGGTTCCCTGGTTTCGGGTGGCGAGATCTGTCATCCGGTCCTGAATGGGGTCACGCTCCCCCTGAAGGACTCGGTGCACAGCTTGGGAGTGCTCCTTGATTCGTCGCTCCAGCTGACTTCTCAGGTGGATGCGATGGTCAGGAGTGCTTGTTATCAGCTTCGGCTGATACAACAGTTGCGTCCCTACCTGGACCGTAAGGACCTTGAATCTGTTGTACATGCTTTGGTAACCTCTCGATTAGATTTCTGCAATGCGCTCTACATGAGGCAACCCTTGTACCAAACCCGGAAGCTGCAAATGGTGCAGAATATGGCAGCTAGACTGGTCGCTGGCAGTTCCAGGTCAGACCATATAACACCTATTTTAAAAGACCTTCACTGGCTGCCTATTCGCTTCCGAGCTCAATACAAGGTGTTGGTTTTGACCTATAAAGCCCTAAATGGCTTGGGCCCAGGGTACTTGGAGGACCGTCTCTCCCCATATAATCCGCCCCGCACACTCAGAACATCCGGGACAAATTTGTTGGAGGTCCCTAGGTCAAACTTTGCATGGACCTCACAGAGGGCTTTTGCCATCGCTGCCCCTTCACTTTGGAACAAGCTCCCCATAGAGCTTCACTCCACCGCCTCACTAGATATTTTCAAGAAAAATCTGAAAACGTATCTATTTCGGTTGGCCTTCCCACCTTAGTTAAATTGTTTATTTTCCTGCCCCTTATTTTTTTTCCCTTTCGACCCCGGACCATTGTAAATTAATCTCTCTTTCTCTTTGCCCTTCACATGTGTATTTAATTGATTTCCTGTTCCTGTTCCTTGTAGTAATGCTTTTAACTTTTATATTGAATTTTTATCTTGTATTGTAATGTTTTAAATTTTGTAAGCCGCCTTGATCATAACTATGGAAAGGCGGGGTAAAAATAAAATTTATTATTATTATTATTATTATTATTATTATTATTATTATATATTCCTTGCACCAAACGCTTGTAAAATGAACAACAAAGCCTGATAACTTGGAAACACTATTCTTCTAGAACACAGCTCCAAATTCACAGAGCTGCAGTTTAAAAAAGAGTTTTTCCAAGTTGTAAACAAAACACAGGAAAATTCAGTCAGACAAGAATTCTTTATATATTTAATTTGATTTCTATCCCAGTTTTCATAACATAGAAAAAGGAAATATAATGACATGAACAATTATAATTTTTATTCAATTATATACCTTTGCACTTCAAAATCTTGTCTAGTTTCTTTATAGTTGCCCTTCCAAGTTTTAGTCTTCTTCTGATATCTTGACTGATATCTCCATTCTGACTAATGACTAACCTAAGATAGAAAATCTTGAACTATTTCAATGGAGATTATCACATGCAGGGGGTAATAACAGGAGAAGGACAGGAGTGAAATGCCATGTTTCTGTCTTTATTGTGTGATCGTGCAAAGATTATCAGACACAAGGTGCTTAACCCGTGATTATCCCATCAATGAAGAGGAATTGTCCTGTCACTTCAGTATTAATGAGTATGCTATTATTAAGAAATGGAAGTAAAGGACAGGATAATTCCCCTTCATTGACAGGATAATTAAAGGATAATCATGACGCCATCTGATAATCTTCACGTAATCGCATGATAAGAACAGGAGCATAGCACTTTGCTCCCATCCTTCTCCTGTCATTACCCCCGTCTGATCATCTCCAGTGTCTTTATCATCTGCCTTAAAGTTATGTAAATAGCATGTGGTCATTATTTTTATTTTCTTAATGTTCCACTGTAAACCTGCTTTTGCACTTTCTTCACTGACTTATTATTATTATTATTATTATTATTATTATTATTATTATTATTTTGCAGTGAAAGAATTTTTATTAACAACAACAACAATAATAATGATAATAAATTTCTTTCACTACAATATAATCAGTGTAGAAGCTGCATGTTTGCCTGGAAGTAAATCCTTTAGATCTGAAGGAGACCCATTTTGGAGGAGTGCAGAAATGATCCAGTTTCCCTTATTCTCCATGCTCCCTAAAGTAGCACTTCCCTGAATCCAATCCACTCTCCTTCCCTTTGTAACAGTTGCCTTCTCTTAGGATGCATCCGTACTGGGGAAATAATCTGGTTTGACTCCACTTTAACTGTCTTGGCTCAGTGCTATGAAATTCTGGGAACTGTAGTGTCGTGAGACATTGAGCCTTCTCTGCCAGAGAGCTCTGATACCTCAGCAAACTAATAAATTATTATTATTATTATTATTATTATTATTATTATTATTATTATTATGCAGTGTCTTGTTCTCCATTATTATTATTATTATTATTATTAAAGAAATATTATGCAGCCTCCGTTCTTGAAGGAGTACCAGAATCAAATGGAGCAAAATTGCAGCACAGCATCATAGGAAATGTGGGACCTTGGAGGTTTGGGGGGGGGGGTTGTACCAGAACGGAAGCAAAGTTGCATTCCACACCAGATGGATTGAAATCAAAGTGAGCTTGGTAACAATTTTTGTGAATTCGCTTGTTACCGAATTCACAAAAATCAGGAGTCACTTTGGACTGACTGTGGATCCGCATCGGAATGACCCCCCCCCCATAGAAAGTAATCACGTGAGATAATACATCACGTTTTAACATGAATTTGCATGGTTGGCCCCTCAGTGGCTTCGGATTAGAGCTGCAAAACTCTCTGTGTGATAAGGGCCTTTGTTGTTGAATTTTGAGCATCAATTTTCTTCCATGTGAAATTAGTGCAATGTTCCTGTGATTTCTGCAATCACAGGATTAGCCCCTTTCTTGGGGACCGGAAAGTATAGTGACTGTTTCCTATCTGTGGTCCATTTTTTAAAAAAAATCTTTGTTGACCAATTTTAGTTAGAGTAGATTCTATCTGACTATGTTGGTATGCCATCTGTTCCTGGTGATTTATATCTCCCAAATGCTCTGAGTGCAACTTCCACTTAACTTTCTAAAATGGGAGGTTCATCTTCATATGGTTCTTCCTTGAATAAATCATCCTTTCATCAGCATAGCCGCTTACCTCAGAGGAGCATGGAATCCCACCACCGGGTAAGGTAATGCCATGGGCATGGGGGCTGGCAGATACAAGGCACCTTACAATAAAGTACAGCCAAAATCTTATTAATACAAAAGTGGAGAGGTGCAATTCAACAAGCAATTCAATAAATGAAAGAAACAACAAAGCTTTGAACCTGAGATTTCACGGGGGAAATTGCCCTACCCAGCAGAAGCTGATCCCTGTTATGACATTAAATTCTTAGAAAGGTACTTTTTACTGCCATCGACACATAGAAAGGCTGTGATAACAAGCTGTCAGATCCTACATTACAAGCCCCTGCCCTTTCCTTCAAATCTCCCCTGCCTAGGATCTAGGTTTCAGAGACTTTGTAGAAGACTGAGCTAACCATGCGCCATAGGTTCTCAACTCTGCATCATGAAGGGAGTTCAGGCAGCTGTTGTAAGGTTTTTCACTGTCTGCCTCCCCTATTTGTGGAGATACCAATACAAACAATAGAAGTGTGCACTTGCTTTTCTTTTCTCTTCTTCTGCTTTCATTATCATTATTGGCTTTAAAGTATTACACACAACCACACACTACTAATAAAACTGATACATTACATGCTCAACTGTGTGCTTAACATTTATAGGTAGTTTTGTCCTCATCTGCTTGGTAATTTTCTTTCGCATCATAAATACAAAATGGGGTTTACTGCTTTTCTGTATGACTCTGCTTTGCTGCATTTACATAAAGCTGTCTAACATTTATAATGTGGGTTGTTGGGTTTTTTACAACTTTATTAAATGAACGCGTTAAATGGCTGGGGAGATGTTGTTGCCTTGGTAACAATGTTATTTCCCAAAGCCTATTTTCTAGTATCTTAGGCCTCAGTGATGTAACAAATTTGTTATTAAGTCTCACACAGTACAGAGAATCTTGAAGGGATCACAAACAGTGAAGTATCTTTGCAATAGGGATGTCATGATGGAAAGAATACTCCCTGTATAATGGCAATTGAAACAGTTTAAAATGAATATTTCAGAAGATGTTGGAAGGTAGAGAGGAAGGGAAGGATGCTTTGTTGCAGCACACCTTCTATGCACAGGGGAGAGGAGAAATTGCTTTTAAAAAAACAAAAAACCTCCATTTGTCTCCAGTGAAAAGAATTTTTTTATCTCTTCCAAGGCTCCCAGGCTTAAATATTATGCACCCTCTTCTTTCTGTTTTCGACTCTCTGCGTGCCCACCCCATCTCTGCTCCCTGACATCCTTCACATACTGAATCTTTTCTCTCAAGCAATGTATTCTTGTCAGAAACTTTTTCTGCTCTAGTGATTTATGCTGCAGCCTAGCCCTTGGGGCCTTGTTGATCTTCCTGCATGTCACAAGCAAAGTCATCACCAGGGTTTTGGTGCAGCAGAAACTCTAGGCTTAAATTGACCAGGCAGATCTGAAAAGCTTGCAGTTCATCTGATAAGACAAAAGTCCTATTCTTCAAACCTTATGTCTGAACAGGGAACTGCAAAGTGTGTAGGAGGCAAGGGGCTACACATGCCAGCCCCAGCGTCCTGCAGGTTTTGGCTCTGCCATCTCTGTCCATAGCTTAAGAAGGTTACTGTTTGGGTCTACAACTCACAGAACCCCTTAGGATTCTAAGGATGGTAGTTCAAAAACCAACACTATAAAAACTACGAAGAAAGATTGAAAAGGGAAACAGCTGAATTAGGATACATTCACAAAGCCCAATCCATCAACAGTGGGTTGAACAAAGACAATGGCTTCCTAGCATACTACACATATTAAAACACTGTACACTCTTAGCCAATTTAACTTATCTTCTTTCTAGTTCCCATCCTGCACACACCACTTTCCAAAACTCCTTCCACCATTCATATGGGCATCCACCCACCCTGGCCTTAGACAACATCTTCCTTCCTGCATTTGTCCATCAATGACCATAGTTAAAATTTAATTTGTCACCTCATCACCATATCCACAAGTTTTGTATTTCCATGGCTATTCACGCAGTCTATTTATCAAGGTCCTTCTGGGCAACACTTCACTCCAGGCATCTGAGGAAGTAGAAAAAGTCTATGAAAGCTTATGCTACAATGTCTTTTGCACAATTAGTCTCAAAGGTACTACAGGACCCCTTTGCATTTTAAAAAATACTTTATTTAAACTTTACTTCATTTAAACTTTATTTAATGAATAGGATAATGATTATATGATCCATACAGTGTCAGCCTAACACTATTCAGAATGCCTAATTGTTCTGGGTCAGAGACAGACAAAGGGTGGCCTATGGCTCACATACAGCCCTCCAAAGGGCCCAGTGTTGCCCCAACTTCACCCCATTCTGCCATTTAAAAATGGGTTATAATTTAAAAATTAGGCTGGGAGGGCATGAGGAATGGTTTCTCAAGTACAAAATCAATACATTTCATTACACGAGAGGAAGGATCAATAACTCAATAAAATAATAGAGTGTGGACTAGCTTTCAGCCATATTCAGTGCATCTACAGCATAGTTGTGTTCTGGTACATTCAGTCAGTTCAGTATGTAGTAGGCATGCAACATGATTTATCTGTTGAATTAGTATGGTTACAAATCTAACGAAGAGTGGGTACCAATTTAAGACAGAGAAAATCATCAAAACACTATTGAGACTGTTGGGAGTAATGACCGTTTATACTGTCTCTATATACAAGGAAAACTGGGAGGGAATCAGAGATTTAAACAGCGATTATCCAACATCTGAAAATCTTAATTGCGAATTCACATTTTGCCTGGGATAATCACTGTTTAAATCCCTGATTTTGTCCAATTTTCCCTGTGTGATAAAGTCTTGTGATTTATACTGACAAATATCAATTACCAGTTTTCTTAAACTTAGTGATATGCCAAAAGCTCTTATTTCTGGGAGGAACAATTGGCAATATGTGGATGAGATTTGGACCATTTAACAATCTAATCTGACTGCTGGTTACCCTACTAAAATGTATAAAAGTGTATGTGGGAACCCAATTATCTGTGAAGGAGTTCAATGTTACAACAGATAGTCCAGGGACCACTGTATGGAGGCCAAAGTGGCCTCTTGGACTACAAAAATAGCCCTTGCCCTCACTTATTAAGATAGAACACTCCTGTGATACAGATCATTCATCAATTTATTCATTTTGTCTTTGACAAGCTGTTCTGAATCCTGAAACCCCTAACTGCAACTGTCTTTAGCTGAACATGAAGTGGACTCCATGTTTATCAAGAGGAACACTTTCAAATATCATGAAGACTGGGTAGAAGCCATCTTTATTTATAAAGCTGAAAACTGTCATAACATAACACACAGCATGTTGGAGGTCAGATGATACAGTAACCTTGTTGAAGTTAACCAGGCAGTAGAGGACCACTTTATGTGTAAACTAGTTTGAATTCACTGAAAGAATGTTGGATGTAAACATCATAAATAATGTAAACTTATTCAAGACTGTTTTGTGTTTTGTGTTATCTGAAAACATCTCAAGGAATATTCTGGAATCCCTTTAAATATTTTTGCACATTAAATTTCTTACTTCTGTTATTGAATCATTTCCCTTCTGTTTATTTAGTTCAGTGAATTAATTGCCAGTTGCTTATAGTAAAAAAAGGAGAAAAAAACAGACCATTACTCCCTTTCCAATCTTTCTGTTGCCTGTAAATGTACTATTCTTTGCATTTGAAATGTTTCTTAAATAACAGTCAGTCAACTTTCAAGCAAATTTAAATGAGGAATGTTCCCATGGATTATTTTAAAGCATCCAATACTTTTTCACAGAGGAAAATGTATCTGATGGTAATTGGATGGCTTATGCTCTGTTAATTCCCCAACATACACACTGAGCTAGCAATGAATGGCTAGGAAAAGGAACTTGAGAATGTGGTGAACAGCTTGTTGGAAACATCATTCCAGTTTGCAGCAACATTGAAAAGGGCAAACTCCGTGGTGAGTATAAGCTTCTGTTCACTAGACTACAGAAGAGATATTGTTGAGCTGGAGAAGGTGCAGAGGGCAGTTAAAATGATCAGGGAACAGGAACAACTCTCCTGTGAATAAAGTTTGCATTCTATGGGGACTTTTATCTTAGAAAAAAGGTGAGCATTGAAAGAAAATTTTAAAGAACTATGTATAGTGTGCTGAAAGTGGATAAAGAAGGTCTCCCTTTCTCTTCCATAATACAAGAACTGAGAGTTATAAAGCTCAAGGGGGGACTACAGATAAATAGAAGTTCTTTGCACAGTTAATGGACCTTTAATGGACATATTGGGTCCCCTGCAAGGAGAAAGGTGGGATATAAAATAAATAAATACCAAACAAGTTATGGAATTCATTACCACAAGATTTGATAATGGCTGCTATTTTGCATGAGAATAGACAAATCCACAGGCTATCAGATGGCTGCTACCCAAAGTGGCTGTATATTACACATTGTTTCAGAAACAGTATACCTCTCAGTATCCATTGCTGGGACTATAGGAAGGTTTCATTTGTATACTACCTTGTAATACATGTTAATATTTTAAATATTTAACATGTTTTAATTTCATGAATTGTTTAATTGTTTTTAAAAGTTTATATTTATACTTTATAATGCTTTTGTATTATTTTTAATTTGTATTGTTTTAAACATATTGTTTGCTGCCTTGAGTCCTTGTATCACATAAATGAAATCGTCGTCATTGTCCTTGTGGGCTTCCTGTTAGCCTCTGTTAGGTCATGCCTTTGCCCTGATCCAGCCAAGCTGTTCTAATGTTCTCCTCAATTTGCCCCAGTACAGTTATTTGGTTTGAAGCGTAAATTAAAATATATCAAAGCAGTTAAAAAATAAGATTCTCTCAGAGTCATGGAATGTTGATTATTTACATTTTATTTGCTGAATAGTCACAATAAATAGAAGCAACATACAAATGTTTAGACATTCTGAGATTTTATAAACATTATCTGCCATTAAACTAATGAGATCTAATGCATCTGGAAATTGAGAACTTTTAGTATATGAAACTCCTGGTGCATGCATATCTGCTTTCCAATTAATCATAAACCAAACATGACTGTAAATTGTACTGAGGTCCCAGTTAGTCAGTTACATGGCCCTTATGAACCTTGAATGCAAGATCCTCCCTTTGTATGTTTATAAAACTTCAACTGCATATGACTGGATTTATTTCTCTTTGAGGCCCTGCCTTATGTAGAAGAACTTGACAAGTATTGTTTAGAGTTCTTACCCTTTTAGCTGAACTGTGTTAGTTCCATTCCATTATATTTTGTCTAGGCCAAAATCAACATAGCATTAATTTAATGGTTCTCTTTATTTGGAAATCAAAAGAAGAAGATGTCTGAACCTCCCTGACTTGGACTTTGTACTACCATTACCCTGCTCCCCAATTATGTGGGAAGGCAGCCACAACCCTAAGCACTCTTGGCTTAGTGATGCATCTGAATTTGCTGCTTTTGCACACACAAAAACAATCCTCTTAAACCCCTTCTACATTGCATTTAAGTTTTGTGTTTCCTGAGTTAAGAAATTCATCATAGTCGTCTTGCATCCCATGCAGTTTGATTCTTAGTAAGAATTATTTCTGTTTAGATTCTATTTGACACAGGACAATTTTCTCACATATATATATGTGTGTGTTAATTATTAATATATATATATATATATATATATATATATATATATAATACTATATATATATACAGAGAGAGAGAGAGAGAGTTAATTTGTTAATTAAGCTCCCAAGGCAATGTACAATAAAGTAGATTTAATATGTTATTTAAAAACAGATTAATAACAATATTTAAAAGAATTTTAAAAGAAACTAGTTTTCATAAGGAAAGATCATATGGAATAATATGGTTTTGGCCATGCACAGGAGGCTGTATCCATATGCAGTAGTGATGGACTAGCTACCGAAATGAATCACTTTGCATAGTAGTGTATTAATATTTGGTATGTTTGTTTTCCTGCCTTGCTCCTTGTGCAGGACCTAAAGTGGCTCACATCCAATATAAAACAAAGTACTTTAATAAACATTGGCTGGTATTCTGTATTGCAATTACACATTTGTAATTGTTCTATATTCAGTAAGGCTATGTATTCTTACCGAAAGAATACACAAGGTTCACCTTAACACCCAACAGCTACATGGGGTGAAAGAAGTCCATTCAGATGCTGCTGAAGCACAAAGAAGAGAATGTTTCCAGCTAATCCTCCTACTGGCGAGCAAGGATGCGACAATTGGAACTGGATCCCTTTGCAATTTCTGATTACAGCCTCACTTGCTGGCAGGATGGAAATGTTATTCTCCTTGCTCCCCAGTTGGCAATTGAATGGGTCTCCTCCACCCACCATTGCTGCTGCTGGCTGTTAAAATGGGCTGGTGCAGGTCAGATCAGAAAATGTTACTCGTGATAATAATCATCAAGTTAATCAGTTCAACAAGCCCAAGTTAATTTAAGAAAGTGACAAACACCGAAGAAATAGAGAAAACATTGTCAATAGAAAGAAGCTATAAAACATAAAGAAGCTTTGTTTTTCTTAACAGTGGGACTTAAGTAAGTCACAAAAGTTGAAGAAAGAAAAAAGGAAATTTATCTAAATAATTAAGATATTAATTGTATAGAACTGGCTGAAAGTAACCATGTATGTAAAATGAAATATTTCTGTTCAATCTTATGTATTATGGAAAATGAAAATGAAAATATAATGTTAAAAAAAAAAAAAGAAATGTTGCTTGATGCTGTGGTGTCTGTGTTACTAGCACATCTGCCTCACTGCATGATGTCATTGATGTCCTATTATTCTCCCATCCAAGGTCATCTTTAAAACGTTTGTTTTTACATGTCCTCAAAAGCTATTAATGACAGCCTTTCCTACAAGTATCCTGCTTTTATTGTATTGTTCTGTTTTGCCCTTGGGGAGCTAGCCAGACTCCCAGCCCGAAACCTCAACATCTTGCAAAGGTTTTAAGCACAGAGAGGTAGAAAGAATCCAAGTTTACCAGGGCATCAGTAGAAAAGCAGAGATAGTCTAGTCTGGTCTGGGTCATTCACAAGACAGAATTCAGTCCAGGAAAGCATTCCAAAGGCTAATCCAATAGCCAAAGTCCAAGCAGAGTTCAAGGCAACAGACAGTCAGTCGAAGAAAAAGGCACCAGCATGGCTTTCTCCAAAGAGAAATGATGGTTGTCAACTATACTGCACACAGAGGGAGGTGTCTCAAAGGTGCTCCCTATTTGTACCATGACTCTTATTTAAACACTGAGAGTGCCGGCATCTTTCTCTTTCCTGGCATCTCTCCATGGGGCAGGGTATTCATAAGTCTCTCTCTCTTTGCGTGAGGGTTGTGGCTGCAGGAAATTCTGCTTCTGTGCTGGCTACAGACTTTCCTTCTGGGGCTGATGAGGTTGTGGCTGAAACTCTGGCGTGTCCCCTGGCTCTCCGACTCCCCATCAGAGCCTTCAGACTGAAAGGATATGCCAGGATCCTGGAATCAGGGAATGGCATGCAGTGCGAAGATTAAATCCAGCTTCAGTGATGATTTTGGAGATAGTGGGTGTGCTGTGGGCAGGGTAGAAAGCAAAGAAGGGGGGTGGACATTGTAATTTGATTTCCTTTGTGACAGCGAGAAACTTTTAATACTTTAATAATTTAATAATTATATTTCTGGTGTTGGGGGAATCTCTCTCTGTGTATATGGAAAGGGAAATACTTGGTGGGCAGTACCAAATGCTGTGTGCAGAGGTTTTTAGCACAGGCAAGGGATGCAATGCTGGGATGATTCTGAGCATGCAATAGGAAAAAGAGCAGTCCTGCTTGCATTGCATCTTTCAAAAGAATCCTATTTACTTGGAGAGGACCCCAATGCAATAAGGCCTAAATAGCTTGTGTAGAGAATATTAGTGATTACCATTACTAATCCATTAGAAAACATTAACACTAGCCATTGCCACTTGAAAACAACCATCCTGTGCAATGGAGACCCACTAATCACACTTTTGAACTCTAGGGTGATGTTTTGTATATATTAATTTTAAGAGAAAGAGTGTGTACTATTAAGATTGTGCCTTTCAGCCCTCCTTCATTCTATTTATACTATTTCTATCTGCAGTAGGTTGACATTGGTCAATTTCCAAAAGCTCCTCTACAATTATATTTTTCCTCTCAGCCAATATTGCAGATAGTTCTGACACGTGTACACAAATAAACTTGTTGTTAAAGAAATATCCACAATCTGACCTCAAGTTCCAAATGTAGTTCAGTAACTATGTATTAATATTCAAAATGAACATCAACACTCCAATGGATAAAAAGCTTTTTTATTTCCCTACATCTGACAGTGTGTCTTCATACAGAACACATACTTAGATGCTTGTAGAGGTTAATGAAGACCATGAGCAGTAGGCCCCAATAAAAACTCAGAAGAAGCATTGCTGTTTTGCAAAGCTGCTACAGAATACAAGGTAGGAATGTTTAATGAAGATGTAACAGATAAATAAGGGTGAGTCCCAGTGTAGTAATGAGATTCATAATTATGAATAAGCAGTATTGTGTCTTGCCTAATTAATCTTCCTTAAAAACCCTATTAATAACTTGCTGTATCAGCACATTGATAATGAGGTTTGTGGAGTTTTTTTAAAAAAGGAACAACAACCCTAATTGCCATCTGGAAAAATAATTGCCACCAGCAAAAATAAGCTGGTGTCAGAACTTACCTATTTATCAGGAAAGCAAAATAAAACACTTTGGTGCCACTTTAACAATGAGACTGAAGTCCTGCTCCATAAAAAGCAAGAGAGATGTGGGTTCCATCCTAATTCCAAAATAAATTCAAATAAGAATGCATGGAAAGTCCTACTGAGTTTAGTGGATTTAAACACAAGTAATTATACATAGGAATAAGATTGCAGCCATAGCCATTATGATAACTTAGATATGCTCAGTTATTAAATCTCCACCAATAAAATACAAAGCCTTTTCTAGTAATACATCAAAAACAGATTAAATTTAGGAATGTATTTTGCCTACATAGGTTGTCCTAGTTTTATGCCTTCAAGTGTTTTTTGAATTATGGCGACTCTAAGGTGATCCTATCACAGCTTTTTCTTGACAATATTTGGTTGAGAATAGAGCTTTTAATGGGGGTGGGGTATAGTGTTTTTTATTTCATTCTGTTTTAAATGTCTTTTTAATGCTGTTTTAATTTGTGTTTTATGTTTTTAAATTAGTTAGCTTAATTGCATCCTATTTTTTTTAAGAGTTTTTAATTATATTTTGCTTTCAAGGAGGTCAGTGCCTATTTGCATCCCACACTGGGAGAAAGACGGTATATAAATTAAATAAATAAAAAAAATAAACTAGAATAGAATCAAAACCCTTGCTCATCTGCTGCAAATCACAAACTATCTACTGGTTTACCTTCTTCCTGCTTACATTGTGAGGAATCCCCTCCCGCTCAACCTTCACATCATTTATCTCCCCAAATACTAGAGAGTACAGCAAATCGTGTAAAATTACTCTTTTTAAAAAAAATCATTGTATAGTCTATTACAACCACCACCACTCCTTTATTCATTCATACAAGATCACAAATTCAGTATTGTAAGTGAAATAGTTGTTCTGCATCAGACTTTCAATATGCACATAAATGCAAACAAATACAAAGATTCATTAAGTATATAATTTAGGGCTGGCTTTTGCAGTTTAATAAAGGTGCTTTTTATTAGATCAGTTGAGGCATCTGGGATAACAGCCAAGTGCAGCTTTATTTTACTAAAATATAGGTCTTTTATAACTGTCCCACTCACAAGTGATACACTATTGTTTTACTTTAGGTTTCTTTAAATAGGTTTGAAGCTTGCTTCTATTATGTCGGAGAGTCAGTGGCAAGAGAAGCAGATGGTGATTTGTGCTCCAGGCAATAGCTTTGATTGACATTGACATCACAGCCAAGCAGCTATGCCTGCAGCTCATTAAAGAACAAGCCCAAATATTCCAAAATCTAATCAGCCTTTATTCATAACTTTCATTCTTATACTGAGTGGCGGTGGAGGGGGGGGGATCCCATTTCTGTCCGTTTTCATTAGACTTCACTGGGTTACATCATACCAACCTGGCAACCATTCTTTCAAAGATAGTAATTACCTCCCAAGTCAGCAGACGAATTATATGAATTATGCAGTGTGCTACAATTTGTTTGATTTTCTGCTTCGCTAACTAACTGCTTACTTTAACAACACAGCAAATGTGTCAGATCCATTTGCCACTGATATCTAAATAAGGAACATAGAACAGGTAAAATTCTGGAAGGGCACACTTTTAAGTAGCTCAAGAACAAAAGACGTCGGCTGACCTCTCACTTGATGGGAATTGGTGCAATTTTGTTCACTTGAAAAGAAATGTACAGCTTGGCATTGTACTGAAAGAGTCACATCCAGCAAAGCAATACTGGTAAACTATTTTCCTTAGAATGTCAAATTTATCTTTCAAAAGTCCTGCTTTGGGATCAAATCGCCTTTGAAATAGAACCAATAAGGCTCCGAAGTTCAGAAAAGTTACTTTTTGGGCTACAACTTCCAAAATATATTAATTATTTTAATAATAATATTCACTGGATACTGCTAATTCTTATGCTGGTGTGTGTGTATATTTTTAATGATGTATATTTTAATATGGCTTTAATTTTTTTGACTGTTCAATCTTGTTCTAATTTTTGCATCTTGTGGATTTTTAATGATGTCTTTTTTAATTGCTGTAAGCAAGAAATTGTCCAATCTGGGTAAAGGCAGGATAGATGATGATGATGATGATGATGATGATGATGATATCCCCATCCAGCAAGACCTGTGGCCTTGCTAAGTGAGGAATTTTGGAAGTTGTCACCTTAACTACAGTGGCTCAGCAGTTAAGACGCAGGTTGAGACCCAAGTGCAGCATGACAGAGTGAGCTCCCATCACTCGTCCCAGCTTCTGCCAACCTAGTAGTTCTAAAGCACGTAAAAGTGCAAGTAGATAAATAGGGACCACTTCGGGTGGAAAGGTAACAGCATTTTGTGCAATCAAACTGGCCACATGATCACAGTGTTGCCTTTGACAATGCTGGCTCCCTCGGCTTAAGTAATGGAGACGAGTACAGTCAGACATGACTTGACAATCTTGTCAAAGGGGAAACCTATACATTTTAATCCAAAAGATAACATTTTCTGGTCCTCTTCCTTTCTCTTCATGAAGAAGGTGCATTTTGAAGGATTTCACCCTCTCTTCTTATGCGCCACAGCCCATGCCGCTCAGCAGGAATCTCTTACCCTCTGTGTAGATTCGCAGGTTCTAGGCTGCGGGAAAAGAGTGGGCAAGAAGGCTGCTTTTTTCAACCCTGTGGCATTAATCTGACTCACCAAAATTCAGATCTGTCATATGATGACATTTCACTGCTTGACCAGCCCAGCCTCCAGTAAGAGAGCTAGCATTCAAGTTTCTTGCATTACCATTGACTGCGCCTGCAGGAATCTGTCTTGCTTCCACAGAATTCACCACTTCTCCAGGCAACTGGTTCCATTGCAGAACTGCTCTCACTTCCAAGAAGTTCTTTCTAATGTTCAACTGAAATCTAGCCTCTTGTAACTTAAAACCATTACATCTATTTCTACTCTGAGGCAGCAGAGAACAAACCTGAACATGCCTCTCTGTGGCAGCTGTTGGGGTATTTAAAGAGTGCAATCATGTCACCTCTCAATCTCCAATTCATCAAGCTGATCTAAGCTCTGTTTAACCACCAAGTTCTTGGAATGGCTGTGAGCCAGTCAGTCACTAGCTTCAAGGGGAATCTCTTGTGGAAGATGTTGCAGAAATAAAGAATTAAGAACCCACATGTACTTTAGATGTTCAAAGGTGGATATATGGAGAGCCAGTTCTTGGCATTGCACTCTCTAGTATTACCCAGAATGGATCCCAGAATGGAACTATACTGACTAATAATAATAATAATAATAATAATAATAATAGAGCTATTTTGATAAACCGAGCATGCAGATAGGTTGGGTATACAGTTCAGGATTGGCTTGGTTTCCTGGGGATCCCACTTAGTTCAAAGGAGCAAAGGGCCAGCATGGTGTAGTGATTTGAATATTGGACTAACTGGAAGATGAGAGTTTGAATCCCTGATCAGTCATGGAAGCTGTCTGGATGACCTTGGGCAAGTCACATTCTCCCAGCATCCAGGCAAGACAATGGCAAGCTCTCCCCACCCGCGAACAAATCTTGCCAAGAAAACCATAGGATAGGGTCACATTAAGTAAGCATCAACTTGAAAATACATAATAATACTTTAATAATAATAATAATAATAATAATAATACAAAATAAAAAATATACTCCTCAGAAGGGCTAGCAACTCTGTTGGTAAATAATAAGGAAGGATTATTGTGAAGATAAAACTAAGGAGGATGAGAACCATATACATTGCCTTGAGCTCAGGTACATACTTATTAAATAAATTAAGTATGTCCTAAAAATAATCCACTAGGTAATGGTGCAAGTCAACATCATTCTTATCTTCTTTTACAACACCTTATTAATTCGCTTGTTTTTTCTTTAAATTGCACTGCTATTTAATATTCCATCGTTTTATCTCTCAAGTAGAGAAATATGTGAGACAGTCCATAGCCAAAGATATCCTTCACTGTACTGACATACTCCAAGTGTGTATTTTGTGATGTAATATCAATAAGGAAGTGAGATCATACACTGGGCTCAGTTCCTGCTAGAGCAATGATTAGACAAATTCTCTTCCAAGAAAAACTGCTCCTTATCTGCTTTCCCCTTGTGCTATTTCTCACCTTCATCACTGTCCACCCCTCTTTTGTTCTGTGCTTGTGAATCACCCAAGATTTAATAGACACCTGATGTCACTGTCACATCCTTTTTGCAAGGCAGCTGGTACTCAAGTTAGCCTGATCCATATAAACTAAATCTGTAGCTGACTACTTCACTTGCAAGAGGTTTAATATAGCCAAAGCAATATCCATGTTTCTGCATGAAGGTTGCAGTGTAGCGCATATGCTTTGAATTGTATTCCTTAAACCAGTCATTCTGTGATGAATGATCAAGCTATCTGGTGCTTCTAGGAGCTGAAAACACCTGATTGACCAAAGATTGAAGATCACTGCCCTAACAGCCAATATTCAGGGGCAGTCTGAGACATTCTCTTACCTGAGACAAAGTGATGTGCCCATTCTGCATATACTGTAGAATCTAAGTGGATCAGCAATTGACTCTTACTTTAACAATACTGAAAGGGTGATTTACTGTATAACATCAAGAGACAGCTGGCTGAATCAGATTGGACACTGCAGGATAGTTTAGGAGAAATGGTTGCTTTTCTTCCCCGAATATTTGCCATTTGAAAATTGGCTTAAATGGTGGCAGAAGTAGCTGCTTGCGTGATTGGATGTGCTACCTCATTTCTAGTTCTTGACACTTTCAGGAAAGGGAGAACAAACCCACCTTCAGCTATATCTACTCTATCGACTTGAAGGCATGTACACATACACACACTTCCCAGCTTTAAAAGTAAGTCAGTTAACTGTTGATATTTGGAGTTTTGTTTCTTGTTAACAGCCCTAATTAAATTATTAATTGCATTAGCAAAAAATTTCCTGGAGCTGATGAGCAAAAAATGGGGCTGAAAACATCCTTGTTTGATTCCATTGCAAAGCAAAATGAAAAGTAATTATAGAACATTTGAACAAATAGCTGCCTTTATGTGCACAGGTATCTCAAAGTTATAGTTTTTAATATGTAGAAACATTTCCAAAAACAAAATAAAGAAAAGAGAGAGAATGCAAAGATTGGGAGTCAGTATAGTCATTGTATAAAATAGAAGGGCAGTCAGTTTTATATGGAGTATAATTGAAGCAGGTGTACCTGTCATTTGTGGCAGAACAAAATCTGACATTTTGGTGGGAATGTCTCCAAATGTCAATATGATTTACTGACTTGTGAGTCCAACATGGGATGAAGATATAGTTCACAACTGGAAAGATTTGCCACCAATCTAATTTTGGATTAAAAAAACAAAATTCAACTTGCCACCAAATAAAGCTTGATTTAAAAAAAAACCTTTAATTAATTGCATTTGTCCAGAATTATAGCTACTGACAGTACCCAGTATATTATGTCTTAAGGAGACATAATATACATAATAGACCTCATCCCCTTCCCCACCACCACTCCCTTCTCCTTTTGTGTCATGTCTTTTTAGATTGTAAGCCTGAGGGCAGGGAGCCGTCTAATTAAAAGATTGTATGTACAGCGCTGTGTAAATTTACAGCGCTTTATAAATAAAGGTTAATAATAATAATAAGAAGAAGAAGAACATAGAAAACAGCATCTGTTATGTTCCAAGAAAATAAATATTGATATAAGGTTTCAACTGGTTTCAGAGGATCTTCTGCGTGCCATTATTCCATGCCAAGCTTCCTTGCCAAAAATATTACAAGGGAGATATGATCCTAAGAAATCTTCATTCCATCACTGAAGCCCAGACGACTGCCTTTTCCCACCAACATGCACAGCACATACAGCAATACCAGAGTGTCCATTTCTTCTTAACAATGCTACCTCTTCACAGTCCAGGTCACACAATTCAGACTAGCATGGCCCACTTAGTCCCTGGCCTACAGTTCTTTTGTCTTCCACACAAAAGTACTATGCTTGCTGCCCAAAATATTCTGGGTTGGAACTGATTGCCAGTTCCAGGCCTCCCCAAGACTTGATTTAGTACCAGATACTAATACCTGTCATTGGAATAAACTTTACTGGTGGTATGTGATACAGCTGGCAGTCCGTAACAAAGAAACATCCAGTTCTTTTGCTCATGAAGCTCAGTATCTTCTTACAGTCAAGGGTACAACTTGGCCTCTGAACAACTAATTTTCTCCAAATTGTCCCATGGTCATCTGAGAATTCAAAACACCAATTCCTAAATCGCAAGTCCCAAGATTCCATAGGGTGGGTCCATGTAAGTTAAGATGGAATCATAATGCCATAAATCTGTAGTGTGAAAGGTCCTTAATGTTGTTCAGCCTTAATAACACAAAAATAATGACCACATATGATTTACAAAACTATAAAGCAGAAGATGAAGACATTGAAGTAGTTCAAGTTTTTCCATATTTTGGCTCATTCAGACTAGGAAGGGCAGCTAAGAAGGAGTTAGACAAGATCCTGGAGTGTAAAGATACGTAACTGAATACTAAAGTTAGAATTGTCCATGCCATCATATTTCCCATTTCTACACATGGTTGTGAAAGCTGGACAGTGACGGAAGCTAATAGGAAGAAAATCAACTCATTTGAAACGTGATGTTGGGGAAGAATTCTACTGATATGATGGACTTCTATAAAGTCAAATATATGGGCCCTAGAGTAAATCATCCCAGAACTCTCCCTAGAAGCCAAAATGACTGAGACTGTTGTACACATTATGAGAAGACATGACTCACTAGAAAAGACAATAATGCTAGGGAATGTAGAAGGCAGGAGGAAAAGAGGGAAATTGCATTCCCAATGTATAGACTCAATCAAGGTAGCCATGGCTCTGAGCATAACTGCATGACTTGATGATAGGGTGACTTGGGGGTCTCTTATTCATGGGTCATTCTAAGTTGAAGTCAACTTGACAGCAAGTAACAAGAAAGTGAGATTGCAACTTCTGTGCTTGTTTATTCAACATACAGGAGCATAAGCTGGTATACCCTCTTCTTGTGCTTAGCAGTTAAGCAGAAAGAAACCAGCTAGAGAGACTGGACAATGAGTGTGGCAATACTTGACCACTGGAATTATTGTGAGAGTAAAATGCTATTTGACAAGGACGACCATGATATCCATCTCACTTCCCGGCAGGCTTATAAATCATGGTGCAATCAAAATATTTACATTCAGCTTTAAGATCTATAATGAAATCCATGCAATTAGTGGATCAGTACTTTTCTTTTTTTTTCCGTGGGTAGTGTTCTACACAGAAATGTGGTCTCTGTAATAATAAACAGTAGGAACAAGACCTTTGACAAATAAGCATTAAGCAAAAAGATGTAAGTCAGATTTTGAGAACAAGCATTAGTGACTAGTGACTAATTGATTAGTCATCATAGCTCAGCTCCTTCCCCCTTAGTTTTACTAACAATTCTGGAAAGCAGCTGTTTCCCAATTGGTGTTTGCAGAACATTTTTTTTAATTTATTTCATCTATGACTTCAGGAGCTTACTGCTGTTTTGGATGGCAGAAATGGGAAGGACATTTTATTGTCCAGTCTGCCTGGTGACTCTCCTCCAGCTTCCTTGGGATATTACATGGCAATGTCCAAATGCGTGGGAAGGATTTCCCAGAAAGGATGATAAGGTATGATCACAGGAAACAAATGACTGTAAGGAATGATGAAAGACAGGAACTAAATACATTAGGAAGGACAAGAGAGTTTTGTTTTGGTATTTCCTTTAAAATATAAATATGACCATTTGTATTCCATCTGGGCTTTAGTACTGTGGTGTCTTTTTTCAGTCACAGCTCTTTCAGATGAGAAGCTCTTAACAAATCATGACTTTTCTATATAAGGAAAACATCAGTGGATTTTTAACTCTTCTAAGCAAAGTCTGCTTTCTAAGCAAAGTCTGTTCTCCCCAGACTGGCAAACAGAATAGAATCCTGTAGATAATAACTTTATTTTGGAACATTCTCATACCTCAGAAACTGATGTAATTTAGGTTATCCTGGCATTGCATTAGTTAACAGAGAATGGTGGTGAAACCTGATCACTTCAAGGGACTGTTTTAAAACCAGTCTGGTTCAGAAGAATAGGGCCTGCATCAAGTCACATCTGTTTATTTAATCTTTCATATGAGCCCTAGTTACCTCTATGCTCAACTTTGCCTGCTAGGACCCAGCTGCTAGAAAATATCCATCCCTCCAGAGGCATATGCTGCAAGCAAACACAAAGCCTTATCTCAGTTTCTGTTCACTATATTTTTGCCAGCTTCCCATCCCAGAAAAGGGTCTTGCGATTTTCAGGACTAGACACAGCATGCTTTTCCTCCGTCTTTCTGTTTCCCTCTGTTTGTTTTGTTTTGCAGGTGTCTTCTGTACAGTTTCATGAACAAAGGTGACCTATAATGATTTTTAAAGCTAACACTCTGTTTATGGAAGGCATTTGATGTCTATCTCTTGAGAGTAAAGCTTGTCCATTCACAGAACTAATACATTTGGAATAAGAATAGACATGACTATGTTTGTTCCACAGGTGTACAGATTCATCATCCAAGAGTGGAATGTAGCACATCATTAAACATATAAAAAATGCACAGTGTTTATTAATTTACTTTATGTGTATAATAATTTTCCAGCTCTCATTGTTGCACAGTACAGTTTGGTCATGTGAAAATTCAGAAATCAAAACAATAGGTCAAGGTTTAAAAAATGGAGCTTTCATGCCCTGCACAGATCCTGCCTGTTTCCTCATAGCTATTACTGTTTCTTGCTCAAGCCACTCTTCAAATTAACAAATTATTTATTCTGAATACAAAATTTGCATTTCTATGCTGCCATAGATAAAAAGAGAGGGGTTTGACAAAAACAGAGTATAAACCCATCTTCAGACAACAGTAGAGAACAATTTTCCCATTAATGGCTCAATCCCCAATCCAGCCTGACCAGTGGTATAATCTTTTGCATACGTATTCTAAAGCAAGTCCCACCATCTACCTAGGTTAGTATTATCAATTTGTTATTGTTGTGTATCTTCAAGTAATTTTCAATTTATAGTGATCCTAAAGCAACCTAATCATAGGATTATCTTGGAAAGAATTATCCAGAGAGGGTTTGCCATTGCTTTCCTCTGAGTCTGAGAGTGTGTGACTTTCCTAAGGTAGGTTGTGTGTGGCTTGCCCACCTAGTAGGTTCCCAAAGCCAAGTAGAGATTCGAAACCTCATCTTCCAGAGTCCTAGTCCAGCACTCAAACCTCTTGGCTTTCCCAGTGAATAGTGAACACAAATATTTACTAGCTCTAACTGGGAATGTTAGCAGTTCTTCTGCATAGAAAATATAGTCTCTACCCTGAAGTACAGCCATTTCCCAGACAAATGTAGCAGTATTGTGTATGACAACAGAATCTTTTATTCTAAAACAATCACAAAATCCATGCCATATAAATGAAAGGTTAGTACATTGCTGAAACTTTATTTGCTCCCCAATAGGTTTTGATTAACTAAAAAGGACAACTAAAGTTAAATAAAACTAAAATAAATAAAAATTTACAGGCAGATCATAGCAAAACCTATTAACCTTGAAAGAAATGTTTCTACAGCAGGAAGTAAAGGGCAGCTCAGAAATAGAACCTCTCTAGTTGGAGATAAAGTAGGTGTCAGGTGATTCAACTGTAAGTGTTAAAATGTCATTTTAAAATGAATCTTATGTAAACAAGAGATGGCCCAAAAGGCCAATGAACTCAACAGGATTCAGGAGGGCTTCAAATTTATTGGCATCAGTGGTGCTTTCCCACGCAGTTTATCTAAACAGGACCAAACTAGGCTGCTAGCCATGCATTTTAAATTAGATCACTGAATCTCAGCGCATAAAAATGTAGGAAGTGTATTTCTAAGAAACAAAAGCAAGCATAATATTTCCCTTCTCCTCGCATGATATTCAGAGTTTGGAAAAGTTACTTTTGGGACTATTACTCCATGGCTATGAGGTTGATCCTGGGAGTTATAGTCCAAAAGTGTAACTTTTTAAGGCTCTGGTGAAAATACACCACTTTGGGGAGCCTTGAAATTCATATATTGGCCAGTTTCAGATATACTCAACAGAGACATACACCTCAAGAGCTAAAATAAGTTTCAACTGAATTTTGTACATAGGATGAGAAGTGGGCACCATCATTTTCTTTACCTTAGGCTAAGAAAGGTCTTGGGTTGGCCCTGTTCGTAGAGATCCTGCCAAACATTCTTCAACTCACATGTCAATCTGTATGTAAACTGGGTTACTCCATTTGGTGGCAGCCAATAAATTGAAGCCAGAAAAGGAAGCTCTCACATATGATGATATTACATTGCACCTTGTTTTATACATGTTACCAGGAAGAGGACCAAAAGACATGGAGGAGGATCTTCCTGACTTCTGTAATATCTAGAAATGTTTGGTTTTGCTGTAATTAAGGACTGAGCATCTGTGCTAGGATCCACCAAGGGCTGCATGAGCTGACCCTCCAAAACAGAAAGTGTATGGAAATCCATTTCTGGTTTTGAAAAAGTGGTATTTTTTAAAAAAAATGTCAAAGTCTGGAATCCTGGTAGTGTCTTAGGCTGCATCTGGACTGCAGAAATAATCCAGTTTGACACCACTTTATCTGCCACGACCAGAATGAATGCAGTTTGACACTGCTTTAGCTGTCATGTTTTCATCCTATGAAATCCTGTGATTTGTAGTTTGTTGTGGCACCAGAGCTCTCTGGCAGAAAATATCTCACAAAACTACAGTTCCCAGAATTCCACAGCATTGAGTCATGGCATTAAAGTGGTGACAAACTGGATTGTTTCTGCAGTGTGGATGCAGCCAAAGGCATGCCTACATCCCCTTATAGAAGTGGCTAGACGCTTTTGCCAAATGAAGCATATCTGCATGCTGTTCAAGACTGCAGAAAGAGATGTGTGTACATGGTACTATTTTGCACACAGATTGCTATGTACATTGGGTTGTGCATTCAATTGCACTATCTTGCCATTTAACACAAGGAGTGTGTAGCACAATCAATATATAACTCCACATTTTAGAACTTACATTATAGAACCCCAATGCAGGATGTTGATCAGTGCGGGAGGGGGGGGGGCTATACCATTTAACAGGTGAATTGTCACTCCTGAGAAAGTCCATTCATTCTTTTAAGGACCAGAAAAAGGGCTGTGTGTGTAGTCTGGAGGGTCCCTCAAGTCAGCTTTTGGGGAGCCACATGTAGCCCTGAAAACACACTTTGCCCATCCCTGCTGCAACTGATAATGATCCATGACCAGCACAGGATTCTTCTAACATTGATGACTCTGTCAGGCCAGAAAGGTCTGTGGAATGCCATTCTGTTCCTTTCCCATCAATAGCAGGCCAGCTGACTTTGCTTTGTATGTTCACACTAATGTCACACTAGTAGAGTTAATGTTTTATCAAATAATGTTGTTAGCTAGTTTTGTTGATGGCACATGATTCTCTAGCATACAGAGCATCTGTACTGTAGAGACACCTTGCAATGCACAGTTGTTTTTAAATATTTATTTCCCCTGCTAGATTACAAATATATATACAACAATATGTGAAACACAGTCATATATTATCAAATAATCTATGAATGATACATTTATCTGTACATCAACCCACCTATACGTAATATCTGTAATTAGTTGCTCTACTTCTATTATTTTACTATCTCCTATGCTAAAAATCCAATTGAGCAGCCAAAGGTTAATTCACCATTCAGTTCTTGAAAATACATTTCAAATGGGTAGCAAGTCACTCCCTGTGGTGCACAATTTCATGTCAGTAATTATCTTCAATGTGTAAAAATGCTTTGAGTGAGTGAGAGATGTATTGGAAAAGCTAATAAAGGTAACCTGGTGGTTTGTTTTTTCTTTCCCCTGTTTTTTCTAAATCTACCTTCAAGCAAAATAGCTGAAAAGTCTGCACTGTGCCTTTAATAATGCCAGTGTATTTATTTAACCTCCTCAGAGTAACTGCAGTATTTGGCTGGAGCATCATAAAGGAAGCAATTTAATTCCACAAAGTCACATAGTACTCAAAAGGAATCTTTATTTTATTTTTCATTCATTCCTATATCTGCAAATCTGCTGTGGTTGATAATTACTTCCTGTCTCACACCTGCCCAAAGCCCAGTGGTTTATGCTGGCTGCTAGGCAAGAATGTAATTGCAGCATCTTCAATCAAAAAGGAATATTGATTTGTACGTTAAATCAAAAAGATTCCACCCATCACACAGTTTTATTTACTGGAAAGACATAGAGCACTGCAGAGGGGAAAAGGAATGAAACCCAGATCCCATATTTAAGAATAAATACCTTGTCAGCCTGTCCTGACAAAGTCTTTTTCCTTTGAACAAAACACAATCAAAGGAAAGCATACACACAAATCTCTTCCACAGAGAACAGGTCTGGCTCACTTTGCCTCTCAGCTCTCCTTGGGGCATCAACAGCTTTTGTTTCTACCTGTCTATGCTTAACCCATGAAGTATTCAATTGTTAAAACTCATCTGCGTTTTCCCCCGTTTGTCATATTCATAAATTAATAAGGTTATTCCCCCTCTTACTGACTGATTCTAGATTCTTCCCTCTCTTTCCATCTGTATACCTTGAACCCCTTCTACATGTACTGTGTTGTAGCTAACTTTATTCCCATTATAAGTCTTGAGTTGTTAAGATCGAATGGTTGATATCATATCTTGTTAATGGTTTGTTGTCATTTCCAACATATGGTGTCTCTAAAGAAACCTATCATAGGGTTTACTTGGCAACATTTGCTCAGACTGAGTTTGTCTTTGCTGCCCTTTATGGGTGTGAAAGTGTGACTTGCCTAAATTCAACCCATGAGTTTCCATGGCCAAGCAAGGATTTGAACCCTGCTCTCCAGAGTGGTAGTCCAGTGCGCAAACCACTACCGCATCCTAATGCATATCCATAAAAGACTGTAATGAAGAGGGTTATTTGAAAGGATTATATTTTTAATATTAGATTAACAAATATCCAGTTGTCTCAATCATTATTTATCTAAAATAAATTCTATATGTGACCCCATTAGGATGGCTCCCTCATGGTAAAGAAGAAGAAATTTCTCTTCATGTTGAAAGCTTGAAGAACTGTTCCACATGACTCAACAAAATGTTTTCATTCTCTGTGATTTCCCAAACTCTTTGCTTCATGGAAAACTGAATGCTGTCAGAAATGGTTGACTTTTCATAAAATAAATGGCTTTGAATTAATTATACCATTTATAGTAGTACTGTTGTTGTTGTTAACTGCCTTCGAGTTGAATTCGACCCATGGTGAACCTATGAATGTGAGACCTCCAAGTCACCCTATCCTCAACTGACCTACTCAGCTCCTGCAGACTCATGGCTGTGGATTCTCTGATTTAGTCTATCCTTCTGGGATGTAGTCTTCTCTTTTCCTATTGTTCTCCACTTTATGAAGCATTATCTGTACTATTTTCTAGTGTGTCTTTTCTCCTAAAAAGCAGCTAAAATACAACAGCTTCAGTTTAATCATCTGTACTTCCAGTGAGAGTTTGGGCCTGATCCACTCTAGGATCCATCCATTGGTCTTTTTAGCAGTTCCTGATATTCTCAGAACTCTTCTCTAGCACCACATCTCAAATGAGCTGAGCTTTTTCCTATCAGTTTGCTTCACTGTCCAGCTTTCACAACCATGCATAGAAATGGCAAATACAATGGCATGGACAATCTTAATATTGGTATATGATCATACATCTTTACGTTCAGTCTCTTCATTGTCCTCTTTAAAATTATGTAGATTGTCTGCTGTCATTATGTAATTGTCTGCTGTTTTTGTGGTGTTCAGCTGTAAACCTGCCTGTGACCTTTCTTCCTTGACCTTCTTCAGTAATCTTGCCTTAAAATTTCCCTTGATTTCTCAGATCTTTCTAAGGAGATCTCTTGTTTTATCTTTTATAGTTGCAAGATCCACTAATACTTCCAAGCTGCATAAGAAAATAGTATTAAAAATGGACACCCAAAATTCAAAGTGAGTATTATGTGTCACAAGCATGGACAGTGTTGTCTCTCCAGATGTTTGGGATTAGAATTCCTACAGTTCCTTACCACTGGACATGCTCTGTAGGGTTGATAGGAGTTTTAGGCCAAACCATCTGGAAGGCCGGTCAGTATTGTGTTCCATCAGGCAATCTGAAATTTTGGCCTTCCAGATGTTACTGCTGCAGTAACTTCCACGGCTGACTTTGGGCCAGTCACACTCTCTCAGCCTCAGGGGAAGGCAATGACAAATCTCATCTGAACAAATCTTGGCAAGGAAACCCCATGACAGGTTCGCCTTAGGGTCACCATAAGTCAGAAATGACTTGAAGGCACAGAAGACATACACAGAGAGAGACATACAACTTCCACTATTGAAATGTGTCTTATCCTAGTGTGCCTAGGATATTTATTTATTTATTGCATTTCTATTGCCACCTTTATTAAGATGGTTTTAATATATTTCAGCAGATATTTACAGTATAAAAAACTAAAATGCAATACAACAAAAATCAGATATTAAAAACAGCCAAAGAAATACCCCTTACACAAGATCTGGTTCTACACTCTAGGCTGGTAAAGACTTATTTCTCTGCTGCCCTAGAAATTACTACTAGGTCTTGCAGACATAAATCACTGGAGCGAAACCTCTTGACTGCACAGCGAGTCCTAGTATGATGTATGAATCATCTGGTTTGTGTGGTGAATCAGAAGAGGCAGTAGATTATAATACCCTATTCATTGTTTGCAGGTCTACCCAGCACTGTTGCTGTCAAACCACCTTGGCCAGATTATTAGTGGTTCAGTTGAAGCAGTTCCTCCTCCAGACCCCTCACAAACTAGAATCTCAGTGTGGAAAGAAAAATGTACAACTTGCTTCTTCTCCTTCTTTTTCCCAGGCACTTCCCCAAACGCCTGATGTTCTTGTTTCACTTTCTATTCACATTTTGAGTGTCACTTTAGTAACTGAATAAAAAGTGCATGGGACCAAAACTGTTAGCATTAACCAGGTTTCAGGGCTGAAAATATATGTATGAAGATTTTTGTGCTACTATCTATTGTACTATTTCATTTGTATGCTACAAATCATAGAATAGCTCACACATCCACAAAGGGAGCCTGTTGCAGGAACTACTCCAGAGACCTCAACCACGTTAATTCAGCCTTCCATGTCACCACTGTTCACACACCAGAGCTTGAGATAGTTACTTTTTGTATTATAACCCCAAGTTTCTGGAAGCTACTACTGAAAGAAAAGTTACTCCCCCCCCCCAAGCTCTGGCAAATTTGCATTCATGCCTCACTGGGGAGCATTGCTATTGCTTTACTTCTGTGTCAAATGCTATTTAACCAGTATTTGCTGCTGAAGCAAAATATTTGGCAGCACGCTGGAAGAAATGCCATCCTTCTTCAGAGCATGGCATTGTAAGAGAAGTGCACCTGTGGGGTCCACTGTACTATACTTCCTCTTCTTTTATCACAATGGTAACAAATTATTTTTTTAACACTTAAAGGTGGCAGACAATCTAGTCTGTTGTTTAACTGTAAGCATGTTTGCGACAACAGGTTGCAACTACAGCATAATTGGTAGCACAAATGTACTTTCAGGTATCACCTTGACTACAATGTTTCGGTAAGTAGAAGGATCCTTTCATTAGAATTGGATGGACACCATTTAAGCACAACACAAAGACAGAGGTTTCAATGAAATATGGGAAGCCAGGGTTCAAATTCCTGCATGGCTATGGAAACTCACTGGCTGACCTAAGTCACACTTTTATCCTTAAAGGAAAGCAGTGGCAAACCTCCCTTGAATAAATCTTGTCAGCTTAACCCTATGACAGAATTGCCATAAATCAGATATAAATTGAAGGCATAATATAATTTGTAGTTGTGGTGTGCTTTCAAGTTATTTCTGAGTTACGGTGACCCTAAGGTGAACCTATCATGGGGTGAGAGAGTGTGAGTTTACCAAGGTCCCCCAGTGGGTTTTAAGACAAAGCTGGGAATCAAACCCTCATCGTCAGAGTTATAGTCCAATTCTCAAACCACTAGACCACACTGGCTCTCCACAATACAATAACAATATGCAAATTTAGAAATAATTTGGTGGTGGTGGTTAGCTGCCCTTGAGTTACTCATGGCAACTCCGTGGATGAGATATCTCCATAACTCCCTGTCTTTTGCTGCTCTCCTTAAGTTAGAAATACAATAGATAATTCCATGGGGGGTGGAAGGTTGATCATGTGTCTATGTGTCTGCTCGGTCTGCTGTCCAGGTGCTGAGTGTTGATGGGCAACCTCAAATCCCCCCATTTTTCTTCATCTTTGAGCCTGCCTTGGGCCAAACCCATTTCAGTCAGTGTACACTGTCATATCACGGATTTGCCCATGTACAAGAGTAAGGCACTAAGGGCAAGATGGTGCCCAAGTTCAAAAGATTTGTACAGTCTTGCTCATGTTGCAACATCAAGAGAGCAGGCAGTGGGACAGTACAGGGAATTGTTAGCTGTGGAGGACAGCAGGCAATCATACAGCCAGAATTGTTTCTACTTACCAACCAAAAATAAAGTTTGACAGTAGAAAGAATTAGCTAATGCAGTGGTTCCCAAACCTTGGTCCTCCAAATGTTTTGGACTTTAGCTCCCAGAATTCCAGCTGTTGGATACGCTGACTAGGGCTTCTTGGAGTTGAATTCCAAAAAATTGGAGGATCACATTTTGGGAACCAGTGAGCTAGGGGATGATGGCCTCTCACTCATTGGGCAGAAGGTCTAAATGCAGAGGCTGGGCAGCTATCTGAGATTCCTACAAGTGATGTGAAAAAGCCCTCTCCAATTTTATGATTCCAAGGCCATCGTTTAAAAGTCTGAATTTAAAAACAGCCTAAAACAGCCTAAAGGAAATGAAAGTAGGGTTGCCATATCCCGGGTTTTGCTGGGACATTCACAGTTTTTAACCATTTGTGACTGTCCCAGCCCAGGTTTGAAGGCAGTCCTAGCTCCCGCCTCCACCTCCACCTCCACCTCCACTGCTGCCTCCTGCGTGCTTACAGTGTGGCAGCAATGGCATACAAGGCCTAGCTTCCTTGATAGGCCTTGCTGCACTGGAAGATGGTGGAGGCATTGGGTTCAGGTAAGGCAGGTGAGCCTAGTAGGCCTCACTGGGGATTAAGGGAGGATTGGGGGTGCCTCTCCCCCCTTGGCCTCTTTGGCCGTGCTTTTGGCTGGGCATCAGCTTTCCTAGACTAAAGTCTGCTTTCTCAGATGCATTTAGTCTCAAAGGTGCAACAAGATCTCTATATCTTTGAATTCTACTTCCTCAGATGTATTTTAATATGTTTGTTGAGGAGAAGCTACATTTCAACCTTCTATCCAGGAAGAATGGCAAAATCTCCTCCATTTTGAGCACGACTAAGAAGCATGGATTTATATTAATAGTTTTTTGTAAATAAGGATTTATATTAATGTTTTTTTAAAAAAATATTAATGTTTTCGGTTTTTAGTTGGTTGTGTCCTCCATTTTTCTTGAATGCCCTACATATTAACCTAAATGTTGTCCTACATTTTTTCTACATTTTATCCCAGTTTGGTGGTAGAGAATTATGGCAATCCTAAATGAAAGAGATTTGCAACACCATTAAAAGGTAGTAAATGAATGGGTTTCTCTGAACTACACATTCTGCCCTACATGAGGGAAACAAATATTGGTTTTCCAGTAGTTCTGTTCTGCTCATACTAATATAGAAGAAAATATCAGCAGTGATATCCTATTAGCTATCTGCCTAGGAAAAGTTAAGGCTCACTAATCCTAATGAAGCATACTTCTGACCAGACATAAGACTGCACTGTACTGCGTCATCTGTAACAACGGTGCCAACTATACAATTATCAAAATCTACTTCTGTGTTAAGAGGAGGTCTCTTTTGCTCTCTGTGCTCATCTGCTTCCCAAATTCCTTCCTGAGAATATGGCAGCTGTTTAGTCATCACATGACTCAAGGGAGCAGTGACCGTGTCCTTGGCTGCCTGTGAGAAAATTTGAAGGAATACTGATAATAACCTAACAAGCACGAGGAACAGAACAATCACATGTTTAAATATCAGGGTACATTGCAGATTAAGAATTTCGTAGGATGGAGGAAAACAAATATATGACACACTATGGACAAAAAAGTACTAAATGGTCAGACAGCTATGAGGGTCCTGAATTCAAAGATCCCTCAGTCTGTCACTTGGGTGAAAATCAATATTAATTTTGTATCTGAGCCAGTGATAGCATGCTTAACCGCTGCTGGTGAACCAAGAATTCATTTATTCAAACTTTTCAGTAACAACTGGGGGTGTTTCTAGACAGGGCAGGGACCCCAGAACTCTTTTAAGACATTGGGGCCCAACATTGGCAGACAGGTTATTATAAATATTGCCTCCTTGCAGGTTCCTCCTGGGGACAGAGGAGCAATATGCAACATTCCCCCTCCCTAATAAGATTTGTGCACCCTAGAAAATTTTCCATCAGTCCAATAAGCGTTCTAGGTGGGAACAAAAGTATCTGCAAGGAGGCAAAATCTTCAGTGTCTTCCCCTCTGTAGTGTTAGACATTTTGTCAGTTTATTCTTTTGCAGGATAGAGATGTGTATGCCACATAAGCTGTTCTCCCCATAAACCAGGCTGCCGCCTCAAATATACTATCTATCCAGTTGCCAGTGTTGAAGTAAGATTCAGTTGTCAAACCGATCTGCTTCTATATGTGAGAATGGACAAAGGAATCATTTTGTGTTTTGCCTCAAACAGCAAAACATCTGGCCTGTGTAAACGCTAATCTTACAATTGTATTATAACATACCGCTAACATATACAAAAGCCCCTTGGAACTCGTGGGGGATTCCAAATCTCGCACATATTCGAGCCCATATGCTTGAATGGAGCGTGTGCATGTGGGGCGTGCACCCCATTAAAGTTAATAGCGGTCGGTCCTCCACACAGTTTCAAGTCCGCAGATATCAAGTCCATGGATTTGGAGGGACGACTGTACTTTTATTTATTCATTTATTAAAATATTTCTATACTACCCCATATCAGCATGATGTAATGGTTTGAGTGTTGGACTACGATTCTGGTGATCAGGGTTCAATTCCCAGCTCACCCATGAAACCCACTGGGCAACCTTGGGCAAGTAACATGCTCTCAGCCTCAGGGGAAGGCAATGGCAAACCTCCTCTGAACAAACCTTACCAAGAAAACCCCATGTTGGGTCATCTTTTAGGGTCACCAGAAGTTGGAAATGACTTGAAGGCAGACAACACACACACACACACACACACACACACACACACAGAGAGAGAGAGAGAGAGAGAGAGAGAGAGAGAGAGAGAGAGAGAGAGAAAGAGAAAGAGAGAAAGAGTATCATGAGATCTCAGAGTGAAAAGCAGGTAAAATTGTTTTTAGCAGATATTAAAACAATTTAAAACAATAAAACCACTAATCCCTTTATACAAGTGTTGATGCAATGTTGTTGCAAAAGTGTCTTTGCTTCCAACATATATAGCAGAAAAAAATTACTTTTAGGGCCAAACTGAGCACTTAACAGTGACAATTTTTGCTTTTGTCATAAGGGCTGCAGTTGTAGTTTCCAGGAAGGGTATTGCACCACATGAAAGTGAAGGTGCAGGCATAGGCTTACAGGGATGTGGAATATGCAGAGAGATCTTGTAGCACCTTTGAGACTAAGAGGCTATACAGATTACCCCTAAGGATCAGGGCCACGGCAACCCACACCATGGCCCTGATCCAGGCCCTGAAGAATGCAAAAAGGAGCTGCAAAAAGTGGTTCCTTTTTCAGTGCTCCAAGGGGTGCCATAGCTGCAGTGGTGTGGCTTTATGACGCCCCTTCAGTGCTGCATCATGTGGATGCAGTGCCGGAGTCATGCCATGATGCCACACATCGTCTGGAGTGGCACGCGGTATCATGATGCCCTGGGGGTGGAGTTAGGACATCCGGCGTCAGGACATTGAGTCCTGACTCCACCCACAAGCCAGCACTTTTTGCTGCTCTGTACAGGCCCTAACTGAAAGAAAGAAGTTGGCAGCATGAGCTTTCGTAGAGTTCAGTCTACCTCCACAGATGTTTTGAGGAAGCAGACTGAAGTTTACGAAAGCTCATGCTGCCAACTTCTTTCTTTCAGTTAGTCTCAGAGGTGCTACAAGATCTCTCTACATACTGATTCTACAAACTAACATGGCCAAATCTTTGAATTCTACCAGGTATATGCAGGTCAAGTTACGTCCTAGTTCACTGGGCTTACTCTCAAGTAAATGCCCACAGATTTGTAGCTTTTTATCTCGAATGTCAGCACTATCAAAATAAAATATCACAGAGCTATGCAGAGCTTTTGGTAAAAGTGACTTTTGGTATTCCTGGAGTGCTTTTGCCTGGAAAAATTATATTTCAGGACTTAAATGCTCAGAAATTCTGGGAGCTGTAGTCCAAAGGGTAACACTTTG
>NC_056526.1:53707435-53729785 GCF_019175285.1 Sceloporus undulatus | reverse complement strand
AAGCCCTCCCCTTAGTGACATCTAGGTCTTGGTTCCACAAAGGGTCACTTGGCTAAGAAAATTAAATGGCTGGTGTAAGCATAAAGTGTTTCCTGAGTGCAGGGTGTGGACCTCAAATAGAGAGAACTCATAGTTCAAACATGTGATGAAATTCTGGAAATGTGGATGCCTCCAGATTTATTAACATACGTCTTTCATCCATGCAGGATGTGGGTTACTGTGCTTCTTTTCTGTTATTTAAGTGATGTTTGCCTGATTGCTTCATAGATTCCCAGCAACCCCATAATGAATTGCATGCCTTTCTTCTCTCAGCAGGACTGGCTATATTTTCCAATTGGCTTGGTTGTTTGAGGTTTGTTGTTGTGGCTGTTTTTGCTGTTTTCATTTTAAATAGAAAGTGCTTGAGGTGAAGCTATACTGGACAGAAACAAAGATAGCTGGATCTTCCTCTTGTTATTAAACTTGTACAAACAGCTTTATAGGATCAAGATGTGAAAACGGAAAGTGATATGGTCAATACTGATAATTATGGAGAAACCCATCTAAAACAAAACAGTGAGCACATGTGTGCCTCCACCACAACTCAAATATTTTCCAGATGTTTATGAGTCTGGTTGGATAAAAGAGCTTAAAAGATATCAAGATAATTATCAGATCTTATGTCACCTTTTACTTAATGTAAATTAACATAAGAGTTTATCATATGGGAGGCATCCCATACAGAAATGGGATTTAAAATGGGATTTAAAAAAAACAAAAACCAAGAAGACACACAAAAGTGCAATTGATTTTCAGACATGTCAGGGTCAGACATGGATTTTCCTCTAGTAAGAAAAAAATGGCAGAAGATTCTGTGGCAAAGCATGTATGGTCAACTACCTTGAAAACTGCAGTAAAGTGCTGAAGGCAACTCTCGCTGGATCCCTTAAGATATTGTTGGACTGCAACTCCCAGAAGTCCAATCCAGCATGGCCAATGGTTCACCAATGCTGGGAATGGCATTTCAACATCTAGAGGGCCACACAATTCCCATTCCTAATGTTTTTCAACAGTTTCAATAAGTAACTTTTCCTTTAAGTTGTGGTTTTCCTTTTTTGTGGTTTTGTGGGGGTTTTGTGGGAGATGGCACTTATACCTTTAATGGTTGTGTGGAAGAGGGGGTTTCAGCAGCTGTTGCTTGTTATCTGCTGCATGGATAACTAGCATCCATTGAAAGTCCCTCTTCTACATAACCCTTAAGCACACAGAAGTCCTCTTCAATTTTCAGTGAACCAACCCTAATCCTCAGCCAGGTTTCATGAGCCTCAATCCTACTTTTCCTGGTAGGAAAATGCAAAAACTACTCTCATGGATGCAGAGACAGGAGTTTTGGAGATGGAAGAAGGAAAGTGAAGTTGTACCTGATGCAGCCATTGGTCAGAGTGAAGTATCCATCTCAGGCAGTGGATTTTGGTTGTTAAGAAAAGACAGCCAAGTGTTATTTAATTCATTGTTGTATTTTTACTTCCAGAGAGGTGCACATGTAAAGGTTTTATTTTATTTTGTCTCTAGTATAATTTGACTGGCCTTGGGAGAAAGGAGCATTTGCTCTTATGTCAAAGGCACCACATTTTTACTCCGCGCCTCCCTTGTGGAAGTTGATATCCCTGTTTGGCTACAAGGCTGAACCTTTGGCTCAGATTAGTATACTTATTAGTTTCTTGTAAAAATGAAATACAGCTCGATATTCCCCAGAGGAAGTGTGAGGTATAAAGTTCCCTGCTGTGATACAAAGAGGATTCATTCATTCAAGTCTGCTGTGCTCTGATTTAGCTCCTTGATCAATAGTATCTCCAACATGTTCAGTCTGCCTGACTCATGGGGCTCCATCTTCATCTTCTTCAAAGTGAAGAAAATATAGATTCCCCACACATCCCACTGGTATTCCTATTGTAGTGATTTTTTTTAAAGAACGTAAATGAAAGCTGGAAGTTGTCTTTGCTATTTCAAATAATTACATAAGTTGACAGACGTATATAAATACCCAGACTACCAAAGCATAGTGAATGTTTTGGAAGGACCACATGCTGCTCTAATACTAAGTATGTGGAAACTTGAATAAAGCTGGATTGGAAACTTCAGGGCACTTTGTGCAGGCTAGCACTGAATCTTTGAAGAGGAATAGCATATAAGAACAATTTAGGACAGTTTCTCCCCAGGTTAATCAATGTTGGACTAAAGTTGTGTTGTACTAGATCTGCCTGTAGTCCAACATATCTGGAAAGTACATTAGAATAAGCACAGGCAGTCAAGGTTTGCTTAACTGGAGGCTTGAATAGGGACAGGTTTACCATAACTAGGGGAATTTTGCACAATATTGAGGATATTTGGGAAGAAAGCATACAATAAACATTGGCGCACTAAAGACTCCTGAGAAATGTTGTAAGAATTGCAGCACAGTCAATGATAAATACTTGACTAATTTGGAAATGCCCTTGAAATGTCATACACAATAAAATGCTGGCAACAGTATTTGACTGGAAATATGATTTTTGTTTTTGTGTGCAGGGTGTTTGCAGGGTGTCATCCTCAAAGAATTTGGGTAGGAAACAGCACTTCACTAAATACATTGACCTATAAAATCAGGCTGTTCTTGACCTTTTAGTCCTTCTCAGTCCAATGCAGGGGGAATGGGTTCAACACAGAAATATGAATACAAAATGATTTACACAGTCTCTGGCTGTTGTGTTCCTTCAAGTTGTTTCTGATTTGTGGCAACCCTAAGATGAACCTATCACTTGGTTTTCTTGGCAAGATTTAGTCAGAGGAGGTTTGCCTTTGCTTACCTCTGAGGCTGAGAGTGTGACTCGTCCATGGTGACTTAGTGGGTTTCTATGGCTGAGCAGGGATTCAAACCTTGGTCTCCAGTGTCATATTCTAATGCTCAAATCACTACACTATGCTGGCCTCCATGTAGTCTCTTACTAAAAATTATAAATAATATTAATATAGCTCTCTTTCATTTCAATTCAGCTTCTGCAGAAAAGGATCCTGGTGAATTGTAGACAATACCCACTCAGGGGAAAAAATCTTAATCTCACATTATCATAGATAATTTTTGCTCACCCACATCGTCTCATTGTAACATTAAAGGCTTCCTCCAAATAGACCTGCTTAGACATGGCTCCTTTCAGAGCAAATTTACAGTTGCTAAAATGTGTAAAAGAGTACCCCAAATGTTGTTTTTTGTACAGGGTGTGCTAGGATACATCTGGGCTGCAATCCTGTATGTGTTATGTGGAAACACACTGTTGATTAACTTGTCTGCAGTTTTATATCTCATCTGAAAAACAGTAACACAGATCTGTGTTGAAAACCTTTTTTCCACATTATAACTGTTTTGAATGTATTTTTAGGTGCTGAATTGGACAAACATATTAAAAGTATCATACCACACACAGTTCTTTCACAAATTCAATATTTTTATCAGCTTTGATTAAGTGTGGACACTGACATTCCAATACAATTTTTTGGCGCTTTTGAACTGTGTGGTTTTTTTGTTTGTTTGTTTCCTATCAGCAAATTAAAGTGTTTTTAAAGAGTATTAGAAGACTTTATCCTATTTCTTAAGTCTTTGCAGAATAATTATTTGCAGGATAATTTCATTCAGCCATATATTACAACATGGAAACGCCAAAGCAAGTTATGAAAAAAGAGTACATGATGGAGCAAATTGGATTCAGAATACCAAATTCCTATAAAACTAGCATGCATTTCCTAATGTTTTTATGACCCTCAATTTTGCAGGCCTGTGCTGAAGATCCTTCAAATAAACTGATTATTAAACAGTTTATCTAAAACATAACTCATGCATTATCATGGTGGGGATGTGATTGGCTGCATCTACACTGCAGAATGAAACAGTTTGACACTACTTTCATTGCCATGGCTCAGTGCTATGGAATTCTTGAACTTGTAGTTTAGTGAGATCTTCAACCTTCTCTGTCAGAGAGCTCTGATGCCACAACAAACTACACATCCTAGGATTCCATAGGATGGAGTCATGACAGTTAAAACAGTATCAAACTGCATCAATCTATTGTGTGGCAGCAGCCATTGTTGCCCAAATACTGCTTCTAATACAACTCACCTGAAGAATAGTCAAAATTGAACATAGGAGTTGCTCAAAATGCATGAATAGTGCAAGTGTATTCCCAGACAGAGATACACTTTAATGTGAAATTTAGCCACACAGTCTATGCAACTCAACATCCCAAATATGAACACACAAAACTTGTGTCCTCAGAAGGAAAATTTCTATGCATATATTTGTACATCTATCAGTCATCCACACAAGGCAGAATCCCAATAAGCACAGTTTGAAAATACCTGAATACATTTTCCTCTTTCTATATGTTTCAGTTGTGAAACAGAGTCCTGTCACAGTGAACCAATTTTTTGGTGGCAGAACATGCTAACCTCTGAAACAGTCCAATGATCCTGTGGAAATGATAATGGATTACTATAATAATTGTTACCCTAAAATATGCAGTGTTGTAATAAAGGAATTGCTTTTTAAAATTTACTTACATTGCAGCATGACTGCTTTGATGGTCCATTTTCTCAGTGTGACAGTATCGCTGACCTCTGTAACTGTGTTTTGTGATGAAATCACACAGTTACAACAGCAATTTTATGGTATGAATAATGGTTTCACAACTGGGCCTTAAGAGTAGCTATTTCAGATGGATTAGATTGCTAAATTGAGAAACAGAGACCAAGAAAGAAAGAAAAAAATTCTGTGCTATGGATAATAAGCGAAAGGATTGGCCTGTCAGTATTATAATGTTTTGACATAAACTAAGTGAAAATTCTGTTAATTTCAAAGGTTCTTCTCTAAACTAACTAAATCCAGATCTAGTGCATTATAATAGCACTGAAAGTAATAAAAATAATCTTAACAATTAAAACAGTACAAAGGTCCCTATTAACATGTATTTTTAGAACACAATAAAAATATCAGCCAAACATGGGACTTCTCCAGGGAGGGCATTTCAAAATCTCCTGGTAATCAAGCATCCTTTTTCACCAGTGCTCTCATTTGATGTGATGCAGATCTGATTTGCAGAGCAGAGATGGCAAAAAATAGAAAAAACTCTTGTGTTGTGTAGACTCTGGCTTTGTAAGCAATCAGCAAAGCTTCAAAGGTTTACATTCATGTGAGAGATTATAAGGGTGCATCTACCTGTAGAAATTATGCAGATTAACACCTCATTAACTATCATGGCTTCATCCTACAGAATCCTGGGATTTGTAGTTTTCTGAGGCACCAGCATTATTTGACAGAGAAGGCAAAAGACCTTGTAAAACTACAAATCTTCAGCACTTAAAGTCGTTTCAACAGTGTAGATGAACCCTCTTCTGTGCCATATTTTGAAATTTCATGAACCTAAAACAAAAGGCAAAACTCCCATTACATGAATATGTGTTGGCAGCTAACTGTGGCAACTACACTTGCAGACCCAGTAGCAAAAAATATGAAAGGCAGCATAAGGCAGTGATGCATAGATGCTCCTATGCTGGGATATAAAAGGCCACAAAGTGGTGGTTACAGCTGTAGCAGCTTCACCTTGCATGAGCTCAGATCCAGGGAGAAAGCTGGAGAAGCAAAAGTGGGATTCCCCATGGATGAAATATACTGTCTGGATCCCCTGCCATCTGGGAGTGAAGCCAGGTCCTCCACCCCTCAGTTGGGCATGACCCATGTCACCTTCACTCCTAAGGTCCAATAAGGGAACTCAAAACTTGGGTGTAATGGGCACACAGGGTTCCTCTCTCCCCAAATCTGAATCTAGTCCCATACAAAACTACCCAAAGTTGTGATAAAAGAAAACACTGTAAGAAAAGTATATAGTAACAGCATAGGTTTGCAGGAAAATGGGTAGAAAGAAGACTAGAGTGTCAATGAAGGCAGAGCAGAGGGGAGAACGTTTGTATGCTTCCGTTGCAGTATACTAATTTAATACTAAATTTTCTAACTGAAAATTTCACATCCACTTGGGTAAGCCTAGGACCCGGCCAGGCTGTCTCCTGTTTGGTCAGTACTCATGGGATGGCCATGAAACCTATATGGGCTCCTTGGACAAAGACACCAACGCCCCAAGAAAATGGTTCCTTGCCTTCACTTGCCTCCTCCTCCCATGGCCCTCGAAATGGGCTTTGAGATAAGTTTGGGGCAAATCCATCTGGAAGATGCTAAAAAACACCTTCCTAAACTATTCCTTGTAGTATGAGTTATATATTAATAGTTGTAGGAATTTCAGTAGCAAAAGCCTGGAAATCAAACCATATAATCTGTAGTGGAAAGGTGGAATACAGACTATTATACAGATAACAAAATAACAAGTTTCAGACCACCATAGGACAGAAAGTTGATCTTGATATAGACCAGGCTCAATTAATTATTAGAATAAACTTAGTCTTGGAGATATAGGAAGCTTAGATATATTATCCAAGGGTAACTGTGTTGGCCATATAGCAAAGTACAATCACATCCAAAATCCACAAAACAGTGATACTTTTAATAGACAACCAAGACACACAAAATATATGTTGCAAGCTTTCAAAGTTTCATTGGCCTCTTCATCAGGCAAAAGTATTAAAATCATACAGGAGAAAGTAAAACAAATTGTATAGATGCTAACCAGCACTTTGAGGCAACTAGTTACAGGGACACGGTTATTTGTTGTTGTTGTTTTCCCCAATACATTCAGCATAACTAGGTTACATTATGATTGTAATATAAAAGAAAATTTCGTTTGGGGTATAATTGCTATTGGTTTTAGCTACTTTTCATTACTCTTCATAGTTATGGAAGCACACAGCTTAGTACCATTGGCTAACAATGTGTAGCATTCTGCTGTTTAAACATAACTAGAAAGTTATTGCGTAATTGTACTTGAATAACAAGAACTTAAAATTACAATTAAAATTGCAGCAATAATATGAACTATATTTTATGGGCCTTGGAATTGTACTTGCAGCTGGCTAATTCTTACAGTAACTGTCCAAGAGCTGGTGTTAATGCCTCTGTACAGAACTAGAACAATATCAACAGCAGCAGCAACAGAAATAGCTACAGTAAATGAATATGCACTTGCCAGCCTACTTAGTCATGAAACATAGAAATGACAATAGCCTACAAATAGATTACTATGATGTAAATGGTTGTGTTTCGGTCAGAATACTACATATACATTGTGCAATAATTCCTAGAAACTAACAATTACTGTTTCGTGGTTTGTCATGAACACTGTGGAATGATGCACTAGAAAAGGAATGTTATCCTGTTTTTTGTTAAAACAGACCATGGCAGTTTTCAAGTCAGTTTTGTAACACAATGAGTAATGGTGTCCTAATGGTTTGATATCTGGTTCATGCCAGCTGGTTAAATTCCAAACTTGCCCTCATAGGATCAAAGAAAAAAGATAAAGATGTCATTTCTCTGAGAGAGAGAGAGAAACAAAGATCATGTTATCAGAAAAAGCTGCTGTAGAGCGAGCAAAAACTAGACTGGTCTTCTATCCTACAGGAACTGCTGTGTGTTTCTTATCATGTCTACCTGGCTCTCTTCACATCTTCTGCCCAAGTGGCTTGTGCCAGACAAGAGATAGTCAAGGACTATTTAAGAGTGTGGAAAAGTTGGACCAAACTAAGTGCACCCCCCACCCAACTATCTTTTCTGGAGCTCAGGTTTCTCCCCATACAATTAAATGAATGACTAAGAGACATCAATACATATAAAATGATCATTACTTAGGCCTGAGGGAGGTAAACGAAATGAATAAAATTCTAATTATTTCCTTTTGTTTCATATATGCTTTCCTTACATTTGGGATCAAAACCCTAATGCTGACTTGTCTGGTTAATGGTCCTTCTGAAACTAGTGGTAGTCTGATACTTGTAGAGCAGGTGGGAGGGATTGTGCTACATACAAGGAAATCCTTGTCCATTGTGCCAACATTCCTTGGCCATTTCTATGGCTCGTTAAATATTCTCAAGTTGTTACATAACGGATAGGTTAATTGGCATATCCCAGACTGAATGGGCCAGCTGTCCACTTTCAGAAATATGGGACCCCTTGAGAAACATTACAAGGCGGCCTCATTTTTCTTGAAAGAGTAAAATATATGTTATCCTACTATCCAATGAGCCACAATTCATTTCAGCATTTGAACCTTCAGAAAGGTCTCAAAAAGTGAAGAATGACTCTTCAGAAGAATGTTGCCAGATTATCAGTATGGCATTCTTGCTCGGACTCTCAAATTATTTATTTCTTGCTTCAGAGAGAGACAGATTTTCTCTCATACAGGAGCATGAAAGAATCTCCAACTGCAGCTTCTTGCTATATGTTCTTTTTTTCTCAGGGAATGTGGCATTGTTTGCATTTTCTGTAGTGATAAAGGGTGCAGTCTTCCCCATTCACTATCTCTTTGCAGAAATTCCTCCTGATGCAGTGATGCTGCCAAAGAGAAGCAAATCTGCAAAAGTGTGTCTGAAGTCAATTGTTCTCTACAAGTTCTCTGATATATATGGGTGTGCATTCTGTTCTTCATGCTCACCCTAGCATCAGCATGACCTACTGCCCTAACATCAATTTGTTCAAGAGGATGTTTATAAAGGGGATTCTGAACATGTTTGCTGTTGTTGTGTGCCTCCAAGTCATTTGTGAGTTATGGTGAGCCTATCATAGGGTTTTCTTGAGAAGGGCTTTGCCATTGTCATTTCTGAGGCGGAAATAATGTGACTTGACCAAGGCCACCCAGTGAGTTTTTATTCTTGAGAGGGGAATTGAACCTTGATCTCCAGAGTCATATTCCAGCACTCAAACTACTACACCATGCTGGCTCTCTGTCCTACATATATAAATTTTCTGTGCGACTGGAAATCCTGCTTGCCCCCAAATCCCCAACTGAATGAAGAAGCAGCATATAGAGGCAGGTCTAAAATCCTCATGTGGACACCTCACTGCTTCTCATAACTGATATATTATTTTTGTGGTTCTTAAAAAAAACTGGTATGCTATTTATGTTTGGTAATCACTCAGCAAGAGATTTATGAGAGAGCCACCTTTGTTTTTTTACTGTACTGTAGTGGGAACTTAGGATCAATTCCCTACTGAGCCATGAAAATCACTGGGGGTTCAATCACACTTACGTTTTTTTGCACAGAGAGATTTGCATCTGTGAATGGATTCTGAATCAATTCACCATCCCATTAGGTTTTAAGGCAACGAATCTCTCCATGCCAGTTAAATCTGATTTGCCATTCCCATTCACCACCGTTCCAGATAATAATAATAATAATAATAATTTATTTATATACCCGCCCAATCATGGGAATCCGAGCGGTTTACAATAGAGGGGAATAACAGACAGTTCCTGCCCACAGGCTTACAATCTAAAAAACAAGACACAAAAGGAGAAGGGAATGGGAGGGAGGGAGGGAATCAGTCCAGCATTCTTCTCTCCCTCGGAGGCCTGGACCAAGGCAGATGGACCGGAGGAGGGCTCTTCTCTTCAGGCAGCCCCTGATGGTACTGGGCCAGCCTCTCTCTCCCCAGAGGCCGAAAGATGACAGTTGGGAGGGAGGAGCCCCTTCTTCAGGCTAGCCCCTGATGGTACTGGGCCAGCCTCTCTCTCTCCCTCAGAGGCGAAAGATGACAGTTAGGGAGGGGAGCCTCCTTTCTTCAGGCTAGCCCCTGATGGTCTGGGCCAGCCGTCTCTCTCTCCCTCAGGGCCGAAAGATAGGAACCTCCATTTCCTGAACAGTGGCTATGCTATCCGAATCAATTCGGTATCGCATTCACAGATGCAAATCACTCCAGCGCCCCCGAAAAGATGCAATTTTTACATGGTGCGGAATGCACTGAGTGAAGTTGTGCTTTCACCGCCCACACCCCCACCCCACACACCACACTGGATGCGTTTGGATCACAGTGTGAACAACCCTGAAATAACCCAGTTTCCACACCGGGCTATTTCATAGTGTAATCTTGAGGCCATCATTCTCACACAATCCAGCCTACCTCCCAGGATTTATGTGAGGGTAACATGTGGAGGAGGCAAGATATATACCCCACCTTGAGTTCATTAAAGGAAGGGCAAGATATATATGTGAATTAATAAATAAATGAAGTATGTTTTACGTTTTATTCTTACTATTCTTACCATCTCATTTTCTGCATATGTTCTTTATATATTTATGCTCCAAGAGGGCTTCTTTTCATGCCAGACTTGAAACAAATTTATTTTCTAGTATCAAGTGTTTTCCTCATTCTCCTTTTTGCATTCTCTTTTGTTCAGATGCCACCTCTTCAACAAGTTTATTTTAGCTTCACCAGTTTGCCTCCTGGCCTAAATCTATTTGTAGTGCCAAATAGAAAGAATAACTCCATTAAATTTTGGTAAATTAATAATTAAGTTTCAGTGGCTCTACTCTGTTTGGGACTATCAATTGGATTAAGGCCTGGCTACATCCACAATGACAAATATTTTGTGAATGAGCAAGCCTACCCATCAGCTATTTTGGGAAAGTACCTGCCATTCTCAAATCTCCAAACTGCATCCTCCAGTCCTAAGAATTTGGATGCAGTAAACACATAGGAAGAAGAAACTTGTAAATAGAATTAGGTCATTCTCATCAGACTTCACGGACAAAATCTGAGATCTAGGGGTGACCTTTTGTAATGCCTCAGGAAAGAGACCATGGTGATGTCAAAATGATGATGTTACAAGGTGCAGCCCACAGTGATACCACTAAGTATGATACATTAAGCATCAGCCACAGTTGCACAGAGTACTCTTCAAATAAAAATCTAACCCATTAATTTTCTGAATTAGGAATACACACATACATTTTCAAGGCAAAACTGTCACTCTGAGATTGCTCACCTTCACCCTCACCCTGAGGACTGGAGAAGATGAGCCAAACTGTGAGACTCAAGGACAGGCCCTAAGATTTGGCAACCCTATTTCCCAGTGGTTGTTCAAGTACATTCTCTTCTGCTGCCAATCATTTAGCATGTGGACTCACTGACCTTTTCTGTCTCCCTTGATTGGCAAGCATTGCTCTCATATTACAGAATTAATACAGTTTAGCACCACTTTAAATGTTATGACTCCATCCTATGGAATCCTGAAAGCTGTAGTTTGTTGTGTCACCTGAGCTCTCTGACAGAGGTGGTTAAATATTTCCCCAAACCACAAATCCCATAGCATTCAGCCATGGCAGTTAAAGCAGTATCAAACCACATTGATTTTGCAGTGTAGGTGCACCATTGGTAGATGAGCAACAGATCATCAATTGCACAAGAGTGGGACCCAGTGCAACTAAGCTGGTGCATATTTATGCTACACCAAAATTATATAGGATCTTGGCCATAAAGAACAGAGTGGGGAAATGCCTCACTGTTTGCCACACATACAAAACACACATATACATTCTAGTCCTAAAGTTGTTCCTTTTCATGGAAGATAGCAATGACTACTTAATCATAATTACTATACAGTATGTTACTTCCAGAGGCACAGTGCCTCACTTAGTACTGATAGCAGGAGAACATGATAGGGCCAGAACTATTGTGCTTATGGCCTTCCCAGGGTTTCTGGGTGGCCACTGTGGAAACTACATAAGTCATTGGTCAGCTACTCACAGGGAAAAGCTATACAGTTGGAATTTTAATTTGTACTGTCAGTCACCTCAGTCAGGGGTAATAGTTAGGAAGCAAAGAAAGCCTGCACTCGCTCATTGTCAATTTCATGTGAGATTTGCTAACTAACCCACACCTGGTTTCCTGCTGCTCAAGGAATGTTCCACTGAACAATCCTGAATTCATGTACATTTGTGCATGAAAGAGGCTTGTAGATCCTCAATTCCCAAGATCCAATAATTTTTGAACTTCTGGAAAAGCTTTTCCTCTTGGGCTGTTTTTGCAGCCCTTTCATTCCTTTTACCTCTGAAACATTAGACACTCCATTTTAATGATGAGACAGCTGTCATGGCCAGCAGGACTGCCAGCATGTGATAAAATCCCACAAAAATTTACCCAACAGGTGTCCTAGAAACTCAGTTCATTATACCTTTCTCACTGCAAAGAAATGACAGATTTCACAGATGGACACCTTGCTGTGAGAAGGGTGGGATAATAATTACCCAAACAAATTAATTTATTAACAAACCAATAAAGCATTGTGCCTCTGGAAAGAGTGCTCAAGAGGTATAGAATGGCCTATATGTGGGACACTGGTTTTGCTGCAGCTGGTTTCATAGCTATAAAATACTACCTGGAACTGACCACTTCAAAAATTTTAAAATCCATTTCTGGAACAGCAGCAAGCAACATCTTTTAAATAGTAACAGTCTTTAACATATGTATAACACTATGTGCCTCTGTTGGCTGTTCTTCTTTTTAATTATTGAATTGTTAGTTTTATTTTGCTTGTTTAATTGTATTTTTAACCAGGATAAGTTGCTTCAAAAGCCTCGTAAATTGTAATGCTTAATATGCATTTATATTACACTGAGGTTGAGCGCCTGCATTGTCAGATGTAACTAGGATAATAAGCTCCACCATCATAGTTATGTATGACAGCTTGTTGCTGCATGACTTCATGTGTTTTCTGACTTATGGTGTCCCTATCACAGGTTTTGGAGGGCAAGATTTGTTCAGGGAGGTTGCCTTTACCTCCCTCGAGGCTAACTTGCCCAAGGTCACTCAATGGGTTTCCATGGGTGAACCATGGAAACTCTGGTCTCATAGTCCAACACTCAAACCACTACACCACACTGGCTCTCATGTATGACAATGCCATCCCAACAAAAATGCTACCTTTCCTGCATGGCAGTGACCCAGGCAAAGGGTTTCCCAGGTGCTGCAGATTGGGACACTTGTAATGTACATCCACAATGCTCTCACAATCACAGGGCATGTTGAGAACAGGCAGTTGGAGAGACCCTTTGGAGTCCTACTTCAACTTCTCTCAGTGTGTGCCATAATTGGGAGAACTTTGCAGATGTGATTATCCAGCACCCCAATCTGCAATGTTCCAGTGACTCCTTCGGTTGTGGCACTGTGAAAAGGTAAGTTTTGTGGATCACATTTGGTCACTAACAATCATAAACATAACCCAGTGGCTCTACTTTTGATCTCATAATTACTGACTAGGATGCCAGACTTAATGTCTATAAATAAAATTTATTTCTGTCTGTTTATGATGCCTCATGAAAGCAGCCAAATGGACTTTCACTAGATTTGGAGGGATTGCTTGGTATTGTCTGTTTTAAGACACAGACTAATTAACTCCGGCTGGGGCCTGGGGTGTACCTTAATTAACTTTTCAACTAAATTGGAGGGTATGTTTGGAACAGCCTGATTTAAAATGCAAGTTATGTGGCATACACAAGATTCACTTTGCAGGAGCTTGGGGCTACCGCAATTAAAAAGTTAAATCTGACTTAAAATAAGCTACATGATGTACACAAAATTCACTTGAATGGCACCCTGGGAGGTCACCCCAATTATTTTCTCTTTCATACAGTATGTTTGGCATCTGATCATGACAGGCTTGCTTTCTGAAAAGCAACTAAGACTGATGCACAAAATGAAAATGCTTGAGCACCCAAAGACACAAGCAGTCATCTTCCAGTAGAGTCAATACTGAGCCATCAGTCACAATGGTTAATGATTCACCTAGGCAACAAAGAACAGTACAGCAAATATAATAAATGAATTGATATTCTTTCACTCTTAGAATAATCCTATGAAATAGATTATTAGGATTTCCATTTTGCTAATGAAGGAAATGAATAACCTTCTCAGCCTCAAGCATATTTTCCTGTCTTTGATACTCCCCCCCCCCAATATGGGAACATATATATACACAACAGACCTCTCACAGTATGTTTTAGCCCTCTGTCTGGTTAATACCAGAGACAGCTTCTTTGCTAGAGCATTGGCTGCTTGTAACAGTCCCCTCATTTTCTGTCTCTCTCATATATATACACATACCTGGAAATAGAATGTGGGTACTTCATTTGGCAGAACAAAATAATATGGCTCATGATGATGTGAATAAATGTTCTCATTCACACACACACACACACACACACACACACACGTAAGCATCTGTGTGTGTGTTTGTGTGTGTGTACACTAGTGGTGCTAGTCCCAAAAGATGCATCCAACCAGCCCTCCAAGACCTAAAAAATGGGTTTATAGAGTCATTCACTTACCATTTACACACAAAGGAACACATAAAGTGTAAAACAAATGCATGGAACATTCCACCCTTCCTTGTTGCTTTTGTTGCTTACTGAGGCAGCATCCAGCTGCACTTTTGCAGTCAGGAGAAACACCAGCTGTCACCCTTCTGAATCACCAGTGAATCCCTATAAGTATTGAGAGAGAACACAATTGCTGTTGGAAGCAGCCTTGCGTAGAACGGAAAGTGTTGCAAAAGAAACCGTGGATACATCTTTGTGAAGTGAAATTAAAAGGAAATAGATGCACATAAACTCATGATTATGTTGGTTAGGTCCTGTTGGCTTGGCCATGAAAACCTACTGAGTAATCTGGGGGAAGACACACTCTCTCAGCCTCAGGGGAAGACAGTGACAAACCTCCTCTGAACAAATCTTGTCAAGAATCTCACATGGCACTGGGGGTCACCATAAATTGATAACAACTTGAAGACATACAACAACTACTTGTTGGTTAGTCCCAGCTAGAGTAGACCCATTCAATCAATTGTTAAAGAATAAGTCAACACACAGGTAAATCCCATGGATTCAATGGGTTTACTGTAGTCGTGACTAAGAATAGGATTTAGGCCCACATGTATATGTTACCAGCAAGAGACCAGACAGAATCTACCACTGGCCTATCTTTGTATGACAAGGGGCAGTCAGTCAGCTCCACTTACACAAGGGGGCTTCAAGTCAGCTTCAACAGCCAGGCAAGTATAGTTTTAGATACCATCTTAAATTTTAAAAATCCGGATGTGCTGTAAAGAAAATTACTATTTTTCAACATCAGCTAGCAAGTTAGAGAGAACCTGGAAATAGAAAGTGAGTCCTTCATTTGACAGAGCAAAAAAAAAAAAAAAAAGCCCCATGGCGATGTGAATAAATGTTGTCATTCAGACAGGAATTTTAAAACAGGAGGATGGGGATGCACCTGGTTCTTCTCCTATAACTGCTTTTTATGGCCATGATTCTGTCAGCCTCTTATACTCATGTATAAGTCTAGAAATTTAGGTCAAAAAATTGACCCCCAAAAACTGACTTGACTTATCCACAGGTCAATGTAAATACTGTATCTTAACTCTTATTTAAAAGAAGGAACCATCTCATGATGAAAAACAAGAGTATAATATGTGAAGCACTGAGCCCCTCTGCTCTCTCATCCATCCAGTCTTAAGAGTAAGAACATAGAGTTCATTTTATAAATTCTTTGACATTGTTTTGCTTTGCTTCATCCTTTAGATCCTTTGCTATATGCCCCTAAGTTTTACCCTCGACTTATCCATGGGTCATAGCAAAGTCCATAATTTTGGCCCCAAAACTTGCCCTCGACTTATACATGAGATCAACTTATAGTCGAGTATATACGGTAGGCTTGCACATAGTTGCACACTACAAAGATCATGTCCAATTTTTCCCCTCTGTGTCATGGTTTATTTTCTTGGAGCAGTTCATTCTCCATCAGAAGCCACTTCAAAATGTCATGTATGGTTTGTTCAACTTGTAAACAGGGCTGCAAGAAAAAAAAGGGCACCAATAAAGCCAACATACTGTACATGCAGACATGCTGGAAAGTCATTTGGTTTTTGGTTTATGTGTGCTTCAAACAGCCTCTTCCTTGATATTTCTCAAGCCACTTCTTTTCCATCAGTTCTTTTGCAAAATCTTGCCTGACCTTTCCTTCATCTGCCATTCTTCCCCATATGAACAAAGGTCTATCTTGCATGTTACTGTAGGCTACAAACCTTCTCTGCCAGGAATTTGTCAGGAGAGAGCAACATAAGGCTTCTTGGATCTACCTTATTTCTTTTAAAAAAACGAGCCACATGAGACACCAACCAGGGCTAGATATAAAGAAGGCATACCCTTAGAACAAAAGGACAGCATACCTCTCAGCACATGACATTCTGAGCATAGAAAATCATTTGCATTGCTAAACCAAACTAAGTTCACACATCTTTCATAGAAAAGTAAACTTCTGGTGGTTGCTGTTGTTGTTGTGGGCCTTGAAGTCATTTCTGACTTATAGCGAACATAAGGTGAACCTATCATGGGGTTTTCTTGGAAAGATTTAGTCAGAAGAGGTTTTCCCTTGCTTTGCTCTGAGGATGAGAGGGCATGACTTCTCCAGGATCACTCAAGAGGTTTCCATGGCTGAGTGGGGATTCAGGCCCTGGTCTTCCAGCATCTTAGTGCAACACTCAAACCACTACACTATGCTGGCTACTCCCCATACTTTTGTCATCTCAGCAGCTTGATTTGTGCAGAAGAGATCATGTTAGTTTTGCTGTTGTTAAAATTTGGGAATCAGAAACTTTTGCTAATATAATGTGAATCTAGAGGTTTCTCTTAGAAGACCCTGATCTACCCTCAGCCATTGCTACTTCCACTGCTAAGCAAATTTTTACTACTAGTATCCTGAACTATGGTCACTTTTGAGGAATGGGACACATGTTCACTTAAGAACCCAGTGCCTACAGTGCAAGCGGGTACTTAGAGAACAAGATGAAAAAAATCATAGAGTCCAAGAGCTGGAAGAGACCATAAGGGCCACCCAGTCCAACCCTCTGCCATGCAGGAATACACCATCAAAGCATTCCTGACAGATGGCCATTCAGCCTTTGTTTAAAAACAGAGTGTAATGGAGTCTCCTTTGGAGCTTTTTAAACAGAGCTGGATGGTCATCTGTCAAGAGTGCTTTGATTGTGTATTCCTGCATTCTGGGCATCTTTGTTTCTGTAGTTTTGGCCTCACGACTGGGGCTTGTCTTGTAGAAGATAGCTATTAGAAACTGCTTCTCAATGACTCATTCTGTACACCATCAACTCTGGAAATGCAGAAAGAAGTGATTCATAATTGCTGACCTTTACCCCTGCAAAAGCAAAGTAAAAGCACATATATGAGGATTAAGAGAGCCAGAACCAGAGCTGTTTCTGCTAGCATGCATTTCATATGGTTAAAATAAATGTCAGATAACAAATCATTAAGTTTTACATTGATGCATTGCTATGAATTTGATTTTTCTTACAGTAGACAGCACTGATATTTGGAAATATTTGACTTGGAAGAATGTGGGATGAGTCAGGTGTGGGTGGGGAACGGTCCTGTGAAATGGATTCATTTCATTTCTGCTCATGGAAAAATAACAGCACAAACGGTGAATTCCTTTCATGCTAAATAAAGTTCAAGAGGAAGTTTAGGAGCAAATCAAAAACAGGTTTGTATAAACGCAAAGTCTTTTTAATAACTCTCAGCTATCACTTCTTGCCACCAGTATGCAAGTTTATCTTGCTGTAAACCTCTCTTTTGTGGGTGGGGAATGATGATAAAACCCTCAAAAGAAGAAAGACAGATTGATTCTTTACATTGAGATCCATATTATTCTATAGTTGTCGTTCATGAGGAAAGGAGCCAATATTCTAACAAAACACTTACAACTAGAAAGAATTAAAGAAGGAGTAAAACATGCTGAAATTAGTGATGTGCCAGTGTACTTTAGTGGTGAAAGTACTGGACTGGGATCTGCAAAATCCAAGATCAAGTCCTTACTGACCTGTGAAACTCATTGGGTAACCTCCGGTTAGTTACTCCTGCCTCACAGGATTGTTGTGAGGCTAAATTGGGGAGGGAGACAACCATACACACTGGGTTGAGCTCCTGTAAGGAAAGGCAGGAGATAAATGTTAACAAATAAAATTTTAAAATCCCAACAGCTGCAGCCCATTGCCAGTGTGTGTGATTCATTTTCTCACACAAGGAATCTGAGACAGCAGTGGTTTAATCTCATTATTTTGTCATTAGAAAGGCCAGCATTTCCTCCTAAGAAACACTGTATCTATGCAAAGCCACCATCCTGAAGAATATTAGAAACCTGCATTCAAAGAAACCTATATAAGCATTACAAGCATAAATCAGCTATAGAGGTGTCTGTATTGCATCCAGCAGTTGCAGCTGCGTAGGAATTGCATTCACTAATTCTGTCAGGTAAAGAGCTTTGCTGTCACTCCAGCAATTATCATGCCTGCTTTTGAAGCCTCCAGGCCCAATGCTGCTTGTGTGTTTTATGTAGGAATGTCTTAAAAGCTTCAGAGCCTGTGGCTAATTATGCAGAAGCAAAAGCCTTCAGATGTAATTGCAGGCAGGAGGGAAGCACTGAAACTCTGAGGACAGTTACATCTGTTTTGTATGTAAGAAGTGGAAGGTGTATACATTTACCTTTAGGTAAATATAAGTGTGCAGAAGAATTGCTAGTAGAATTCATAATTATCCTGATAATCAGTGAATGCATTTAGAAGCCTGAATTTTGCCAAAGAACAAAGGAAATGTGATAGGTTTGGTTTCTTCTACATTTTTAAAGGTAGATTTGATTTGATTTGATTACAAGGATTATTGCAACACCCAAATCTGTCTGTCCTTTATTTGTCACTACAGATGGGTATTCAGGGTGACCATTAAAAAGCATAATCAGAAATACATCATTAACCACCCAGGAAGATTGCAGGTAGTTAAGAACAAAGTGATTCATTCACTTTCATTTCCTAGTCTTCCACTGACCTGTGACTATATGAAGAATGATAAAATCAGATTACCACTATGGCAAAACAAATGCCAGTATTTGTACCAGTTTGCACTGATGATGGCTAAGATCAACTGTTATTTCATGTCTGTGTGGTTTACAATATGAAGATTGTATTTGGTGGCTTCTTTTCTTCATTTTCACCACCCATTTCAGATAATGGTTATCTTCTTAAGTGGTTCATGTTGATTTAAAAACAACAACAACAACACAGATTAGCTGTGTTCCCACTGTCAGGCTTACAAACAAATATGGTATGCAGGGAAAAGAGAAGGCAGAAACGGTGATGAATCCTTCAAAGACAGAGCAAAGGGATGCATAAGAAGGGGGCACTTATATGTAGTTCTCCTTTGGAGAAAAACTGGGCTTTGTTTTGTTTTTTGAAATGGTTAAGTCATACAAGAAAATCAAAGGTTATGTTGGGTGGCCCTTTTAATTCAGTCAGCAAATAAAGTGTCCAACAAATTATTATTTTTTCTAATAGCAGTTAATGAGATTACATTATACCTGGCTAAGTTTCACTAGATTTACCAAATATCATATTTCTGAGCAATTGGAAGGATTCCTCCGTCACTTTGCAAAGAAGAATGAAACTCATTTTCTAGGGTATTCAGAATTATCCTCTAGTCCAAACTCTTCATTGCAACAAGTGTCATCCCAAGATATTTTGGTGCCTGTCATGGGCGGGGTACAAACCGCCGCATTGCGGCGCTCCCCCGCCGCCGCCATTTGCTCCGCACGGGAGCCACAGCAGCCAAACCGCGCAACTCCCGCGCGGAGCAAAAAAGAAGCTCCATTTCGGAGCTTCTTCTTGCGGCGCCTCTATGACGTCGCGAGGCGCCTGGCGCGGACTCACGATGTCATAGGCGCCGCGACACGTCTGGATGCTATGCGTCCAGTACGTAAAGATGGCGGCGCCCATGTAGAAGGGGCGCCGCTATCTTGTACGTATAGGATACGTACTAGGGTTAGGGGGGTGTGGAAGCACCGCCCCTTCTTAACTCTAGTACGTATCCTATACGTACTATATGGCAGTTTGTATCCCGCCATGATTACCCAAAGATGTGGGGCAGACTGGGGGTCCCACCAACTGTGTCAGTGGCTCCTTAAATGTTATGGGAATTGCTTAGCTCAAGGAGGCTTGTGGGAGGCTGAGTAACTTTAAGGATCATTTCCATGATCCTTGGGTTCATACGAGTGCTAACTGCAAGGGATTCCAGGTTTGGTGAATAAAGAAGATTTTTATTTAGAAACATGCAAGAGTGCCACCAAGCACACAATATTAATTCAAACAGCAATGCCATACAGAGCTAACTGAAACAGAGGTATGAAAATTGGATAGTGGAGGCTTAGGGTTATAGAGAGGTAATATTTACCTGTCCTGCAGAGGAAACCACTTAAAGCAAGATGTGGCTCAGACAGCATCTCAGGTTGACACACTGAGAGGCTCTCAGTGCTCACACAGTCAGGGGGAAGACCGTGAGTGCAAACTGTGTGCGTGGAGGCTAGGTCTGGGGCTCATATTTATACCTGATATCCCATTTTCCCCCTTGGTCCTCAGCGTATTTCAGTTGCTGTAAACTGAGGGCCTTTACAAATGAGCCTTTTAGTGCATACTGTGTATGTACTAGGGTTGCCTGGGGGCATCTCTTTCGGACGCCCCCAACCCCAGTACGTACACAGTACGTACAAAATGGCAGCGCCCATTCTACATAGGCGCCGCCATTAGGACATCATGACCGTGCTGCCTCCAAACGGAGCGCCTCCAAACAGAGTGCCGCGGAAGAGCACTATTTTGGAGCTTCTTCTGAGTTTTGTGTCGCTGGGGCAGCCTTTACACAGCTGCGCCAGCAACACAATGGAGGAAGGGGCCAAGCGGCCCCTTTCTCCCTTTCCCCGCCGCTGTCGGGGAGTCCTTGGGGCTTGAAGCTCCAAGGACACCCCTTTCCAGGCCACAGGAAAGTGGCCTTTTCTCGCTTCCCCGCGGCCTGGAAAAGCGGCAAATCAGGGCTTCAGGGCTGCCGCTGTGGCAGCTGAGGGCTCGATCCGTCAGGGAAAGGGGCGGGTTCAGGCCACCCCAAAGGGGCGGTCTGTAATGCACCTGAGCTCAAAGTGTGAAAATGCTCAGTGTTCAATTAACTCAGCTGGGGGTAAAGGAGAGGAGGAGTGAAATCTTGCTCTTCCCACTAGGCTCAAACAAAAGCAAACTGCTGCAGTCTTTCCTAGCTTGTGTGCTTTTCCTAATTAATATCCTATATGATCTTTACCATACTCTGATGTTGCTTAGCAACATATCTCACAGTTTGCATCTGTGAAATGTTGCAGGGTATGATGGGTCCATAGTGCTGAAGGCGTTGTGGTGGCTGCTCTGGAGAGATCCATACACACCTCCATGCCCGCTGATGCAAATACCACAGCCAAAGAGTGGCTTATGGGACTCCCAAAGCAGCCACTCCCCAAATCAGTATCTTGTTGTGGTGCACACACACCCAAACAGACATAGAGTGAGCTGTCTGAGGAACTTTCCAACAGACAATATCATCTAGGCAAAAATGGTTCCTGGCTTGAGGTAGCCAAGTTCCAGTCTTAGAAACATATTACATATTTTGGTTAGGTATACACACTACAGTTATTTAAAATCAAACTGAGTTCCTGTTCAGTGCTACTGGTGGTTCACAAAGATCTGTAGGCATACTGGATGACATTTTGGTGGTGATTCTAGGCCATTTTGGTGGCTTTTCTGGTGGCCATTCCAGGTTTTCAAAGGCAGAACTAGGCCTGCGTGCTTTCAGCCAGTTTCATTGCATAAAAATGAGGAACTGCTTACCTAAAGCTGTACTAGTTACCTCCTGATATCTGTAGGCTTATTTTGTAGGAGAAATAAATTTGTGATGGTGTCTAGAAAGTAAAAAGATAGTGTAACTGGAGCATGAATTACTGAAATAATGGAAAGGGGCTTACATCCTGCAGAATAAATTAAATGTTGCACACTTTGGAATTCAGACATGATCAATGGTGGCTGAGAACTCATTAGTGAGAAGAAGGGAGCAGTTTGTGGAGGGTGTTCTTTGTTAGCTGTGAAAATTGGGCTAAATGTCTAAAAACAGCACAGAGTAGGTCTGTTCCTGCACATCTTGCATCGCATATGGAAATATGATGCAATGTATAAAACTGATTGTTCAAAACCTCCCACTATCTCCATTTTTTCTCAGTAAGGACTGTTGCTGGTAATGAAAAGTGAACAGTCATTCATTAGATACATTGTGGGGGGTCAGCCATCATACAGGCAAGATGGACTTATGTTTGGGATAGCCAAAGCAATTCAATGGCATTGCTCTGAACCATGTTCATGCTACATGCTTTGTGGAACCTATGAAAAGGTGTGCCTGTGCACAATCAGTGTGGGATGTGGTTTCAAGGAAGTCAAGAGCAGATGTCACTTTAAACGGCAGGACTCTTCCAGTAAAAATAGAGAAATCAAAACCCTTCTGATT
>NC_056526.1:53584656-53707425 GCF_019175285.1 Sceloporus undulatus | reverse complement strand
AAATGCCATTAAAGTCAGGTTCCAGAAAAGTAGCTATGCTAGTCTATAGCTTGTACGAATAAATCATCTTCTGGAATAAGACATAGGCTGGCGTTAATGATGGGTTATGTCCCCCAAAACTTATCTATCTTTAATGTTCAAGGAGATGCTTGTCACTTTTACTGACAAAACTGGCATCATCTCACTACTAGAGCCTTAAACCATGCAGTGCCTTCCAGATGTATTTGACTACAAGTCCCACTATTACAGTTACATATTAGCTGGAGATGATAGGGATTGTGATCCAATGCATTTTGAGGGTGCCACGAAAGGTAATCTAGCAAAACAGGAGGACAAAATGGGAGTGAGAAATGAAATAAAAAGCCAACTCAGTGTTTTCCTGGGTCTGCTGGACCACTTTTTTTTAACTTGGTCAAAGCCTCTTGAGACTGTAATTGCCTGCAGTCTTAACATTAATTACAGTGAACATATTGCCCTAATTCCAAAGAGACTGCTCCAAATGTGTTTGCAGAAGAACGGCCAAACATTTCCACTTATGTTAATTGCAGCTGGGAGAGTGACAGCCAAAGGTCCTGTAAGCTTTAGTCCTAGGGGTGTCTTTTCTGCTTTCGGACTTTGCATCATGTTCCAGTATATCTGACCTATCTTGTCTGTACTGGGAATGCCCTGCGAACATGGATTACTCAGTTTCATCTTACTCTTTGTCTGCTTGCCAAATTTGCATGGGTAGCAACTGGGATGTTTATTAAAGAAATATTGTCTTTCTGAAAGTCAGATATAGTTGGTTTCCAGAAACCAACCTAAATTCCACAAATAACTGTAACACTTAGCAGCTATACTTCACAAGTGAGACAAAAGAAGTAGCCATTTGAGACAATTATTATGAATGAATGCACACACACACACACACACACACACCATAGAGACATGAGCCTGCATGCTACTGGCAGCCCCACTTAAAGTAGACCTATTGAAGCAATTGTAGAATTGTGAGTCAAAACATATCTAAATCCCATGACTTTAATTGGGACTGCCAATAGGACTGAAGTTATTTACATGTTCATCCAGTTCAGGGCTCAATTTTGAAATGTGAATATTTATTAAACTGATAGCAAAGTACTGTTAACATTCTTTGCTCCACATTTTTGTATAAACATTTGGACTACCATCCAAATTCCATATTTCCACTTGACTAGTGAATACATATACTGTACATCATAAAATATACCATAGCCAGCCATTTGGCCAAAACTATTTCTGTGATATATGAAAATGGTACCCACAGCCTATAATAAAGATCCCTGCTGAGAATGTACTCCTACATAAATCATGGGATAAAAGTAACACTATAATGCCACAAATGAATGGAAGCACTCTTGATAACACTTAGGGCAAATTATTATTTTCCAGTAAGCTAGTTTGCTTGCTGCTCCCCTTTATATAAAGTTGCCCAAGGCCACTGGATCTTTTTTAAAAATGAAGAGAACTAAAGAAAAGCAGCTGCAATCCAGCCTGACTTCACCTTAATGAATGCCATTGAGGAAGTAATGTTCGCAGCTGTGAAAGAAGATAGATAATCTAGACTCTCTTCATATTTCTAATTGCTTCTAAGAACTGCAGAAAGAAGATTTGAAGGACATTAAGTGTAATTGTCATTGAAGGATTTTTTTCTCCCTCGAATGTCACTTGCTGTAGGATGTTAATTATTAATTTTAAGCCTTTATCTGCATATCCTGTTGAAATCATTATCCTTGAAATAGCTGCAGAAGAGACAACGCGAACCTTACCTTCCTGCTTCCCAGTCATAAGTAAAATGATAGTAATGCTCAATGAACCTAGCAGAAATTGGCAATGCTGCTTTTTGGGAATTCAGGTCCCCAGATCCCAGAATTGGAGTTGTCAGTTCAAATATTAACTTTTCTAGTTTCTACAACCTGGACTATAATACGGAAAGTTTATGGCACTGAATTAAATACAACTGGGAGCACAATCCCATTTCCAAGGTCAAACTTAACATTTAAGGCATTGTTTTTCCCACACTTTTAAAACTCAGGGTATTCCTTCTACCTTGAATAGACCCACCCCCACAAGCCAATACTAACAGCCATTTCTAGTGTTAGATAGACAAAGGTCCTGGCGTGCAGTGATGGCATCAAACAACCAGTATTAGCAGATATGATAAACTAGGGCATCTCTCTATCACAATTTAAGACAGATGTGGGCAAGCTTTATGGTGGAAGGGAATCATTGGGGAATCCTTTGGGTGTCTCACAAATGAGTGGAGTTGGCAATATATAGGTGACAGTGTTGGGTAAGCCAACATAATCAGGGTTTCATACACATGTTTAGCTTTTTTCTCTCTGTCTCTCATATACAAGGTGTCCCTAAAAACATTTACTGACTGAGGTAAAGGGCAAGGTGGCAATCTGATGCAACATTCCATGCACCCCCACCATACCTTGTCCCAAGTACATAAACTGGCTGAATCGGCACATGAATCTTAGTTCAATTATGGCAATGGGATAGCATCCTCTAGTGAACCTAAAGGCAGCAAGCTGGTTTAAGCATAGAGCAGACTGTGTGGTATACACAATGCTGCCCTCCAGACCCTCAATGATGCTTCCTGTTCCACAGCATCTATTTACTGAAGTAGCAGTTGGAAAAGTTCCCTTTTGGAGACTACAACTCCACCATACACCAAGTTGTCTGGTCATTTCTGGGAACAGTAGTCCAAGATACACCCTGAAATAGTATTCTAATGGCAGGTCTGGCCCTGCTAATGCTTACCTGATACTGATACATACCAGCATTATCATCGCAACTGTGATGTTGAGTGCGGTGGAGTGTGGGATGTGGCAAGAGGAAAACCTCTTTTCCACTGCAGATCCTGATCAAGATTGCTGTTTCCCTACTGCAGATAACAGTGCTGGAACCCAAGGATTGAATCCGGTTGATGAATTATGCTAGTCCTGGTAATGTTTCCACCATTTTGTAGTAGCTGTGAAAGAAAGCAGACAAAATCTGCCAGTTCTGAGCAGCCTATGTCACCACTGGCTTGCTGCACCTAGGACCTACTTCCTCCTGCTATTACTGCTTATTCCAGTATCAGTATAGTATACAAAGAGGATTCTGGCAGAGAAGTGGGGGGAAAGGAACAGGACTATTGGGGCTCAGCGGTTGCTGGAGGGTTGCCAGGAATAGTCGTGCTGGTCTCAAAAAAAATCAAATAAAATGTATGCTTATGTACCACTCGCTTGAATTGGATGAGGCCAATAAAAATGAACCCTGCAAACACAGTCACAATGGTTTAAACAGTTTGCATATTTAAGTCAAAAATTAATTTTAACAGCAACAATACAATGTATTCTGTATGGAAACCAGCACATACAGTTTCACCAAATTCTGTGCACCCCACAAAACAAAAGATCAGGGCTTGCTTGCAGAAATCTTGCTGCTCAGCAATTATAGTAGGAGACCTCATACCCCTAAATGAAAATGCAAAGTAGATACAAACAAATAATACAAAGTCCATTATAGGAAATGTTACCTTTCATTCCCTTCTAAAACCATGCCTTAAAATCATATTACATAATTCAAGATGAACAGTGCCTTATCTCTGGCAAGCACTTTACTCCATTACTTTCTACAAACTCAAAGGATAAGTAGAGTCCTTTCCTTATGAGGAGCCCTGGTGGCGCAGTGGTTAAATGCCTGTACTGCTGCCATTCACTCAAAACCACAAGGTTGCGAGTTCAAGACCAGCAAAAGGGCCCAAGCTCGACTCAGGCTTGAATCCTTCCGAGGTCGCTAAAATGAGTACCCAGACTGTTGGGGGCAAATTAGCTTACTTGCTAATTAGCTTACTTGCTGTTCACCGCTATGATCTTTGGAATAGCGGTATATAAATAAAACAAATTTAAAAAAAACCAAATTATGATCTCCCTATCTACTAGGCCAACCAGTAATTCTTAGTGGTTACACTTCCACACTGCAAGCCTGTACACAGGAGGCAGAGAGTAGCAGATGTGTGTGCAGTGTAAGGTTTATTCCTGTTAGGATGTTTGACAATCTCACTCCTTTATAAAGTGAGGAGTTCCCATTTGTGGTGTGAAGAGATGCATGAAGCATGAATAGCATGGGTCAGAGGCTTTGAGCATTATCTTCTCTGATGTCCCAAGATATCATATACCATACTGGACATTCCAGACAGGAAATATACATATGTTGACTGAAGAATAAAAACTCAAAATGTGTGAAAGTAATCTTGAGCTCGGTCTTGTACTCATCCAGAGAAACCAATAGAAATGTTCACAGGAAAATATCATTTAAATTTATTATGATGGCAACAAGACTTTTAAACAACTGCCTTCACTTTTTGCAACTAATTTCAGAAGAAAAAGATCAAGATGCACAGTCATTTTAAATGAAAGCATAGGTCTTACCACTCATCTGGCACATCTTAAAGGTCATCATATGCTCCGGGGACCTTTCACATTCTTCAACTAGAAGCGAACAATTTATTCAGTTTGCTTCCCCCCCTTCCCATTACAGTGCCATGAAGCTCCTTGCACAAAATCTTTTTATTGAACAATTTAAAACATGACCCTAGTAAGGAAGGAGTAATTGTTGCATGAGCTTAAAAGGGCATCTGAACAACAGCTTCTTGGATAGTTTGAAATGACCCAAACTAAAAAAAACAAAACAAAAACTCTGGGATGTGGAGCTTGCAAATATATTTCCTACGCACACACCATGCTTCTGTGTGTTTGCATATGTATAGCTTGCAGGGAACCAGTCTGCTGAATATACCCACTTTAGACCTTGAAATAGATGGTACTAATTGTACACATCCTTTGCCTCAAAGTACCTTTGTTAAATGTGCAACATCCCAAAATTAAACAGGTGAAACTTCTAATATGGAGATGACAATGGGAGAAATGCAAAAAATACAGCAGTCACAATCACAGTAGCGATGGCAATAGTGGTGAAGGGGTGAATACACTTTCTTTTTACTAGTAAAAACCCAGCACCATTAAATTTTAAAAAACCTAAAACATATACTGAATTTGTATCTCCCTAAGAAATGTATTATTTATGCAATTATTTAATTTTGCTTTTCCCTCATATGGTATCTAAAGCAGCTATAAATGCTCTTCATTTTTTAAAACACAAATACAGCAATTACACTTTATCTTAGACCTTGGTCTGAGCACAGTAATCTTTAACTTGTAGTTAGTAATGCTGGAATAGAATCCCAAATATGTCTTGGTTCTTTACAAAAAATTTAAGCAGATCATATAAAATATGCATAAGCTTGCATTGCAGAATGCCACTAATGATGATGTGCACTACATTAAGAGAAATGCAACTGACCTCCAAGGACCACACCTACATGGTGCTGTCCTTTGTTTTCAGAAAACAAGAACCATTCTGTTATTTTGAAGAAGGAAAAATCCTGATTCTGAAAATTTGCTTATTATGAAGCACTAGTCTTAAAATTAAAAATGCTTAAAATTAGATATAAAAACTGTGAATAGCTCCTCAGTCTTAAATTATCTCAAGAGTGAGGAATAATCCAGGCACTAGAGGTTTGTTTTGTCTTTGAGGCAAATGGAGAGGATCTGGCATGTATCTCAAACATCCGAGGTTTTGAGGGACAACGTAGATGCATTTATTCATATATTTACTGTATATGCTACTTTTCCATGCCAAAGAGTTTATCTTTTATATTATATTTCCATTGTATAATTATATAAATCCATATAATAGGGATAAAACAATTCAAAATATAAAATGAAACTATAAACATCTTACATAATATAATGAATTAAAATGGCAGCCTTTCATGTTATAGACAATCTTTACACAGAAGCAGGCCATAGCTTTGAGCCATGGCAGTTAAAAGTGTCATCAGACTGGATTATTTCAGCAGTGCAGATGCAGCCCAAGACTCAAGGTTGCTACAGTCATAGACATCATTCTGTTCTTCTTAAAAACATGCTAATATTAGGCTGTAGCCCTATACCTAATTCTGGGAGTAATTCCCATTAAACTGTAGGGATAACATTGTCAGTGCTTAGCCACTGTAAGCCTTCTGTAGCAATTATTCAATAGCTGGTGGAATTTAAGAACAGAGACAGTGCGCGGGGGGGTGGGTATCTACACTGCTCAGTTGTAACAGTTTGGTCCCACTTTAACTGCCATAGTTCCATCCTATGGAATTCTGGAATTTATAGATAGCTCTAGTGCTGTTGTTCTAGACTAGAATGGACTAGTGAAGTGGTTCTCCATCTTTGGTCCTCCAGGTACTTTGGACTTCAGCTCTAAGAAGCTTCAGGCAGAACTGACAATGTTCATAGATTCTGGGATCTGAAGTCCAAAAATTTGAAGGACCAAAGATTGAGAACCACTGCATTAGAGTACTCCAAGTATCTCCCTAACTACAGATCTCAGGTTTCTCTGGATTGGAGCCATGGCAGTTGAAGTACAACCAAACTGGCATAATTATGCAGTGCAGATCTTTTTTTAAAAGCTATATATTTCAGAAAACATCTGCTGACCGTTGTCAAGAAATAAATTTGTATTGTTGAATGCACTGGGGATGTGTTTACAGGAAAGGGGAGGGGGGTGTAAAGGGTTATCATGCAAACATCCAATAGAACTAGATATACTTTCCCCACTGACTGAGACTGACTGCTGTGTGACTAAGCAATTCCCTTCGCATCTAGTTTCATTGGGTAAAATGGAGGTCAGAATGCTAGCTGAACACATGCCAAACACTAGTGCAGCAGATCATCATGCAGACAGACAAGGCCTTGTTTCAAAACATATATTTATAGTACTTGTCTTTCTTTACTGGAAACTGGATGACTGGGATTACTTGTGATGTGACCTCTCTCTTAAGTATCATGCTATTGAAAAAAAAATGCATGCTTTAGCGCAAGGACAGAGGGGTGGCAGTGTATAGCACTACAACTCCCATCATTCCCCACTGATGAGCATATTGACTATGGCTTATAGAAGACACAGTCTACCAAATATCTGGAGGACCACCCATTCTCTTTATCTCATGTACAGAATAATCTAAAATTGGGTTTTTGAAGGATTAACCTGTCTTTTTTTTTATCCTCCTGAGAAATATAGTACATCTGGACAGCCACACATTCTCCATCTTTGTTTTAAAGCTTATACACTCTTACCTTGGAGTAAGTGCTAATTCGGCTAAGTTAGACTTCCTTCTCAGTAGAAGTGGAAAAATTAGAAAGAGTAGTAAGAGACTCACACCAACATATTGAAACTCCAGGATGTGGGCTGGATGCTCTATGTCTGCAACAATGAAAGCTCATATGATAATTTCCTCACTCTAACCTATCTCCTAATTTTCTGATAAGGGGTGTGTGTGGCCCTTCGTATTTTGGGGACTGCAGCTCCCATTAACCCTGTGGTTCCCAAGCATTGGCATTCAAGATATTTTGGACTTCAGCTCCCAGAATTCCTTACTGTTGGCCAAGCTAACTGAGAGTTGAAGTCCAAAACATGTGGAGGACCAAAGTTTGGGAATTGCTGCGATTAACCCTAGTAAGTATTACTAACTATGAATAGATGACAGTTGCAGTCTGGCAACATCTGGATGGCCGCACATACTCCTCAATGCTGCTTTAAAGAAATAATGAGGTTTGAACAGGGAAATCCAGTTGTTCTTGGGACTCTAGATCCCAGCATTCTCAACCAGCCTAGCCAATTCTGAAAGGTGTTTGAACTAACAGTTCATGAACATCTGGAGGGCTAAAATTCCCCATTCGTGAATAAGGATATGCGTGGGTTTTAGCTAATTTTGAGCCTCCCTATGACAAGAAAGTGGCCAGAAAGTATGGCAGAGGTACTTGTAATTTAAACTGTGCATTCAGTCCAATGTGACCATTGCAGTTACATGATGAACCAAACAATTTGGCCTCACAGCACATCCAAGAGGTATAATAAAGAAACGACAACATAAGCAAATACTACATAATTAGTTGATGCCAAACCTATGTGAAAGGTACCATATGGTGATCAAGCAAATTCCACCCCAAAAGTACAAGATGGAAATGTCATTCGATGTTGATACAGTATAAGCTCAAACCTGAGCACATGCAGCGGAATAAATGAAAATGATTTTTCAATAATGTGAATGAGATTTACAGCAAACTGTTAAAGCCCTCCCAATCCAGGAAAATGCTTTTAGTCTGCCTCACATACATTATATTTTCACACATCATCAACACATGTCAATAGATACTTCTTTATTTGAAATGGAATGCATATTGAAAAATAAATCACATTTCTCTGAAAGTATTCGAATCATATTTACACACATTGGTTTGGTGACACTTGTTTCAGTTCACAATATGCCAGAAAGGTTTTGGTATGTCGCTGCAGCTATTTTGCAGAAGCCAGAATTCACAAATCTTGAAGTTTAAACAAACAAACAAAACAAAAAAGATGTTTTGTGTTGGGCAGAAAAAAATGACTTCCAACATGTAACAGAGAAAGCACAGGGCTGATTTTTCCTTCTTCTAAAATTGAAAACAGTTTCTTACATGCACTGTCGAGAAGCAAATAATAAAGCAGGATACATCTTATTCTTCACCAATACCCATTTGATTAAAACATGTAAAGCTCCAACATGGAAGCATATTGGCAAGGAGTCATTGTATCTGAGTTTAATTGTTTAGGTCTCTGCATTGTGGAAAAACATAAAAGAACATGTGCAAAACCATACATTGCGGCTATATCACCATATGCCACATATCCTTGCTAGATTATGGCCTTTAAGTCTGCACATATGGCACCACTCTTGAATGAAGATACAGACTGTAATCTCAGCTGACCACTTTTCGCTTAATAAATATTCTCATAAGAGGCCTAATTAACTTGGAATGCTATTCCTTCCAAACTGTAATAACAACCTGACTTCCAATATGCCACTCTCAGCCTTCTATTATTTATAGCCATGTTCCCTTGCAATGAGGATTTCTTATTACATTGCTTACAAATCCCAAGTGGGATATACAGCCATAATCCATGGCAAGGATTTACTTGGAGATAAAGCGACTAGGTACAAATGAATTTAGTCTTCCGCATGGTTATACAAGTATAAGACTCATAGAGGACAATGATGCTTACTCCCAGATAATAAAATAGTGTAGCCTTAATTAAACAATAAACATGATTTAGGATTTGAACCTAAGTGTACAATGTTATACATGGTTACCAGTAGTACATTCCATTGATAGGCAAATGTGCACAAGATCGTACCATGAATGTGTTGTTCTCCAAGTATCAAGCAGTCCAGACATGGCCTCTAATAACCCAGCATATACTACAAAGATATTTCTTGGCATTAGAGCCCCAGCAGCACCAGCATCTAAATTTCCCATTACAAGCAGCTTTTCTGGACTATAATTTTCTGTAGCTCCACCCAGTATGGCTATTGTTCAAGGATGCTTGGAATGAGGTTCCAAAACATCTAAAAAACCATGCTCGGGTATCCTGGTCTCTGTTTTCTGTGGGAATTTGTTTTTAAGTCCCACGGGTAAATACAATGTGCAGCAGGCTTAATGAAGAATGTGTCCACACTGCACAGTTACAGCATTTTGATACTTTAACTTTCCTGGCCCCATCTGACAGAATTCTAAGATCTGTAATTTGATAAAAAATATCACCATGGTAGTATAGTGGCTTGAACACTGGATTATGACTCTGGTTTGGTTCCCTGCTTGGCCATGGAAATCCACTGGTGACTTTGGTCAAGTCACACACTCCAAACTCCATAAAACCCCATGACAGGTTCACTTTAGGGTCACCATAAGTCAGAAACAACTTGAAGGTACATAACAACAAAAAATACTTTCTATTCTCTGCTTAGTGAGCTCAGTGCACTACTTTGACCAACAGCAGAGAATTCAAAGTGCCTCACCAAACTATAAATTGCAAAATTCTAGTCTGGATCCATGGCAGCTAAAGTGGTATCAAAGTGCTATATATGGTTGAAGACTAATGAAAGAAAAAAAATAGTCATGATAACTTGATCATAGAAGTCATGTATTATCAACACTGACAAGATAAAATAAGGATGACAATGAAGTTTGTCAACAGAAAGCTGTTGCTGTCCACAAATAGTTAAGCCATATATCCACCATGGCTGAGAAGATAAGCATGAATTCATTGACACTGCCCTCAGTTTTCTTGCACCTTGATCTGATGTGATGGAGGAAGGTTCTTTTATCAACTACAGTCAGTTATGCATGGTAGATTGCTAACAAAGTGGATATTATTATCTGGATCTGTTATTAAAAGAAATAAGCTGTCATCCAAGTATTCCCTCCGTCTTGTGAAAAATAAAGATTGCTAACAACATTCTATGACATTCTTTCTTAATGCTTACAATGTATTGAAAAGTATGAAAATTATGAGCCAGACCCAATAAACTTGAGTATATAACTTAATATTTTGTTATGACCACAGAGAGGTTCCCGGATCTCCTTGTCTCTCCTTTTATCAAATTAATAAAATAGAATCCTTATACTTGAATGAATTTAACAACCGTGCTTCTAAAAATAATGTTGTTAGGAGACGTACTTGCGCCATATTGACTCTAATGCCAAGAAATCCAGAGTAGAACCCCTCTTATTAAGGAAATAAAATGAGTTGTTGAAACCTTTGATGTTCATAGAGACTTTATAATGCTTTGTGGTTTTTCAAGTACTGTACTGTAGTTTTTCCCCCAGAAGTAAGAGTTATGACAGTGGCAGAGTGCGATGGAAAATGTTACCCTGAAATTCATCCAGGAAACACTGCTATAAGAATGACATATAAATTACCTGGCTAAGCATTTTAAGACATTGTGGATGGGACAACTTTAGAATGGAGCCTGAGGAGTTTTCAGACTGACATAAATAGAATCAAGTAAAATATTATGGACAAAGACCCAAATTACACAAAGAAGTGCAATAAGAAATTCTCAGCATGGTTCAGCTATCAGAGTTTCATGTAAAACAGGGGTGGGAATCATACACAGATTCCTAATGCTACTGGGACTCCAACTCCCAGCAACCCCTAGCCAACATAGCCAATAGTGAGGGGTGCTAAGAATGGCAGTCCAGCTGACAGGCTGTGCTTTGCCCATCCTGGATCTAAAAAGAAATCGCATCAATATATTTTAAACTCTATACTCCTCAACAGTCCATCAAATCAGGCTTCGTAAGTGTGAAGCAGAAATAGGTAGAAGTGGCATACCCCAACGGATGGTATATTTTGAATACAAAATACATAATACTCTCCGGATGAATGGAAAACAAAAATTAAAATAATCTAAAAATTAAATTCCAAGTGACGTCTTTCCTTTGAGAAGAGGATCTTCTTATGATCTTGATGGAAATGCTTTGATAAGCAAATACCTGTATATGAGACATTCAGTTCACAATAGGCTTTCACTTGTTAACATGAAAAGCGATGTAAAACAGGATGGGAAAAGCCAGCTGGAAAGTCAATACTCTGGTAAATGTCTTTAGTTCTCCAAAAATCCCCTTCCTCTTCAGTTGCTTTCTCTCTCCAAAGGTAGCATTTATGTACACATCCCAACTGCAAATACGCTCTGTATTTTATTCCTTTCTAGATGGCCTACATTCAGAAATACCTTGCAAACAGCTTACCCACAACCTTCCCCCCCCCCCCCCACCGCCGGCTAATAAATAAACATAAAAAATAAAATAGATGAGCATAAAAATGATAGCACAGCATATGTCCTGTGAGGCCCAGCAGGCCGAACAATCATTTCCTAAGTGGCAATCAAAACCTTTAAGAGTTGAAATGCTTCCTCTGATCAATTATGGTCTGTGTCAGAATGGAGAAGATTCCAGGGGCTCAATGGATGTTCTTCTTTGTGTCTCTGATCTTTCTGCTTGCCAAGTTTGTGATCAACAGAAACAGGGTCCCTCTTCCTTCCAGCAGTGCCTCTTGAATTCGATCTATAAAAACACAGGACAACTGAACAACTTTGCCATCTTCTGCTCTGACAAATTACAGACCATCATACTACTCTCCCCTTTTAAATTACCACAGCAACAAATGAAAAGGCGAAGTCTCTTGCAAAATATATTTCTGGAAGGCAGGAAATATCTGTTCTTTTCTTGGAGCACGATTTATAAGTAGGCTTAGGTCCCAGGAGTTTATCAGACAAGGGAAATTGGAAGTATAATCCAATGGCAATCCAAACGCAATCATGGGGAAGTCTATCACGTTATTGCGTGATAGACTACCACACGCAAATTTGGGCAATGGGAAGTCAGTCCGAACACAATCATGGGGTTTCACGTTATTGCGTAAGAGGTGATCACACACAATTTCGGGAAATGGCAAGCTATTTTCGAGCAATGGGAAGTCAGTTCAAACGCAATTCGAATTCACGTAAATTGGCTGAACTAGCGAATTCACGTGAATACGTTCTGGCCCCACTTTCTTTTCATTCAAAATTAAGAGAAATTCCTCACATGTAATAAACTCCCCAGTGAGACGGTAAACCCCAAGCCATGGCCAAGTCACCATCCCTTTTGCAGCACATGCGTGAAGTACAATACAGTATTGCTACAGCCATGTGTGCAAAAAGACAAATGCAATATGTGTGAAATAGATGAGCGCAGAATGGGTTAAGAGTGCTGTGATCACAAAGCAATGACAGCATGGTAATAGCTGTCAGACAGATACATGATCAGTAGCCTAGACGGACAAGTTATCTGTCTGGTGGTGTGTCCAGCTGGGATTGCTCATTCATGGAAAGGAAGTGCTGCATGCATCAAGCCATAGACCAGAAGCCTTCCAGATGCTATTGAACTGCAGCTCCCAGCATTCCTCACTATAAGCTAAGGTAGCTGGGAGTTGCAGTTCAGGGACCCCAACAGTTTGTTACATTCTCCCCATTTCAGTCTAGCTACACAAGTTCCCCAAAGGATACTGTAAGCAAAGAGCAGACAAAGGCTGCATCCGCACTGCACAAATAATCCAGTTTGACATCATTTTAACTGCCATGGCTCAATGAGATGGAATTCTGGGATCTGTAGTTTTTTGTGGTACCAGAGCTATAGGATTCATGGCTCAGTGCTATAGGATTCTGGCAGTTAAAGTGGTGTCACAGAGCACAGAATCCTATAGCACTGAGCCATGGCAGTTAAAGCGGTCTCAAATTGGATTATTTCTGCAGTGTGTTTTGGACCTTTGTCCAGTTTGGGCAAACAACATGGCACATGCAGCACAAGGGCATCCAATTCCAGGTCTAAGTCCCAGGGGCTTTATTTCACACGTTAACTTTTTATGTGAGGAAATGGGATAAAATATGTAATCCCATAGGATTATACACACAGTCAAGGCATCATATGCTGGCAAGTAGATATAGGCTGGCAAGTAGCAAAGGGAAGAAACTTGCCTTTGGTTTTCCAAATTCCTCCTGGACAGAAGGTTGAAATGTAGGCCATGTCCTGGAAAAGTAGGCCATTTGGTCACTCTGTCCAGGAACACACACACAGAGACACGCTATTGATACCTAACTCCATGGATGCTCAAGTCCCATTAAACACAATGTGGGTAGTAAAATGGTGCCCCCCTTCTATAAAATGGCCAGATCAAAGCTTTGCTTTGGGGGCATGGATATACTGTATTCTTTCAGTCTTTTCAAGGCCTGGGTGCTTGAATCTGTGGATGCAAAAAGAAATCAGTGGCTCAGGAGGGCTGCCATGTACTTTGGGTTCCTTCCTTGGCCTTTGCTGGAGGAAAAGTGGCTACTCCTGGCTGGACTAGAGGTAAAAGGGTGGCTGTTTGGGAAGGGCATCCCACTATTTCCAAGGAGAGAGAGGGAGGGGAAAGAAAGAGGGCTTTTCAGGGGAAGGCAATGGCAAACCTCCTCTGAACAAATCTTGCCAAGAAAACCCCAGGATAGGATACCATCAGATGGAAAGGACTTGAAGATACACAGCACACACACACACCCTTTTCAGAGGAACCAGGGAAGCTTTAGAGGAGGAGGAATAGAACAGATGTCCTCCTTCTCCTGGAGATGTCCTACATTTCAACCTTCTGTCCAGGAGGAATGCCATAATGTCCTCCATTTTGAAGCATGAATTTCTATGTCTAGGAGTGCTTCTAGCTTTTCTTTAGTCACGTCCTCCCTTTGCCTTGGATGTCCTCCATTTTGTGGTGCCTCGTCCTCCTTTGTGGTGAGGACACCCGGTCACCCTCAGGAGGAAGAGGAAGGAGGAAAGGAAGGAGGAAGAGGGGAGGGAGGAGAAGAAGGAAAAGCAATGGAGAGGAGGAGATGTTGAAAGAGAAGAAGAAGAAGGAAAGGAAGGAGGAAGAGGAGGAGAGGAAGTGGGAAAGGAATAGAAGAGAAGAAGGAGAGGAAGAAGAAGAAAAGGAAAAGAGGAAGAGGAAGGAAGAGGAGGAGAGGATGAAGGAAAAGGAGAAGAAAAAGAGACCAGAGGAGGAGAAGAGAATGAAGGAGGAGGAGAGGAAGAAAGAGGAAAAGGAATGAGGAGAAGGAGAGGATGGAGGAAACGGAGAAGAGGAAGAGGGAGGAGGAGATGAAAGAGAATGAGGAAAAGCAGAGGAAGAGGAGAAGAAGAAGGAGGAAGAGAGGAAGGAGGAAAGAAAGGAGGAAGAGGAGGAGAGGAAGGAGGAGGAGGAGAGGAAGAAGGCGAAGCGAGGGCAGGGCAGGGGAGCCAGGGCCGGGGGTCTGTCTTACCGGGGGGCTTTCCTAGGCGGGGTTGGAGGCGCTGCGGAGCCTGGGGCCCTGTCCCTGGAGGGCCGGGGGGTGTCCGAGGAGGCTGGTCTGCTGCTGGAGGAGCAGGTGCTGCTGCTTCTGCCTGCCGGAGCGGACGGCCAGGACGGCCTGGCGGTTCTTGTGGCGGACCAGGCGGAGGGCGATCTCGGCGTTCCAGCCCTGCTCCTGGGGCCCTCGGAAGTCGATCTCCTTGCCCTGCGCCATCACCACCGTGAAGTAGACGTACTTGCCCTTGCGCTCCACGCAGTCCACCGTCTTCATGGCCGAGAAGGGCAGCTCCTTGGCCCGCGGCGGAGGGGGAGAGGGCGAGGAGGGCGAGCAGGGCGGCTCCGCCGGGGAGGGGGCCGGCTTGGGGGGCAGCAGCAGCAGACCCTCCTCGGTCAGCAGGCAGCGCTTCTTCTTCCAGAGCTGCAGCAAGCCGTCGCTCCGCTTCTCCAGCACGCCCTCCTTCACCACCGCCTCCCAGCCGCCCTCCAGCATCCTCCCCGGCCGCAGCCCAGGGAGAGCCCCTGCCGGACCACGAAGCCCTTCCTCCTCCGCTCCTCCTTCTCCCGGGGCCCTTGGGGTGGAAGCAGACCTCCCTCCCCAGGAAAGCAGGCTCCTCGCTGGGCTGCAGCCTCCTCCTCCTCCTCCTGCTCTGCTGCCCCAGGCGCCTCTGCTCTTGGCTTTTAAGGCGCACAGCCGCCGCCTCCTCCTCTTCCTCTACAAGGCAATGCAAGCCCTATATAGACACAAAAGGCAGGGAGGGAGCCTCCTGACACTCCCCTCTTCCCTTTCCCCCTCCCTCCAGAGGCATCCACAAGCAGAGAAATGGAGCCACGCTTAGAGGCATCACAATTAGAAGGAGAGAGCCCCAAATGCCATCCAGCCCAACCCCATCCTGCCCTGCAGCAACTCTTCTCCATCCAAGCAGCCTCTGTCCAAAGGAGGAGGCTCCCTCCAAGGGAGTGTGGGCCACTCTTTCCAACAGCTCTTGCTCCTGTCAAGAAGTTTCTCAGCATCCTCTGAAGATGCCACACAGATGCTGCCCAAACATCAGCAATGCTCTCTTCTAGAACATGGACACATAGCCCCAAAAACCCACCAAAAACTATGGATGCCGGCCATGAAAGCCCTTGTCTTCACAGTTCCTCCTAATGTTGAGGGGAATCTCTTTTCCTGCAGCTTGCATCCATTGTTCCTGGTCCCGTTTTCTGGAACAGCAGAAAACAACTTGCTCCCTCCTGAATATGACATCCCTTCAAGTATTTAAACAGGGCTGTCATATCACCTCTTAAACTTCTTTTCTCCAGGCTGAACATCCCCAGCTCCCTAAGTCCTTCCTCATAGGCCAGTTTCCAGACCCTTCACCATTTTAGTCACCCTCCTTTGGACACATGGCTCCAGTTTCTCAACATCCTTTTTGAATTGTGGTGCCCAGAACTGGACACAGTATTGCAGGTGGGGCCTGACCAAAGCAGAATAGAGTAGCACTATTACTTCCCTTGATCAAGACACTATACTTCTATTGATGCAGCCTAAAATTGCATTGGCCATTTTAGCTGCCACATCACACTGTTCACTCATGTTCAACTTGTGGTCTACTTGGACTCCTAGATCCCTTTCACACGTTGTCTCCTTAAGCCAGGTGTCCCCCATCCTATAGCTATATATTTCATTTTTTTCTGCCTAAGTGCAGTACTTTACATTTCTGTTTTACTTGTAACCCACATTCACCTTTAAAACGCTAGCATTTCCATACTACTTAGGGGTGGCTGAAGGTTCTCACCACAAAGCAGGGCAAAGCACAGCAAAATGGAGGTGATTCAAGAATCCAGTAGGACATCCAGGGAGTGGAACTGGATGGCCCCTGGGGTCTCCTCCAACTCTCTGACCAGACACAAACTAAACGCATCTGAGAAAGTAGACTGAAGTCTACGAAAGTTCACGCTGCCAATTCCCCCCCCCCCTTTCAGTTAGTCTCAAAGGTGCTAGAAGATCTCCCTACTTACTAAAAACAAACATTGTCATGTGCCTCCCAAGTACTTTCCAACTTATGATAACCCTAGCAAGGGGTTTTCTTGGCAGGGTTTGTTAAAAGGGTTTTGCCCTTGAAAAAAGACACTCCATAGAAATATAAATTCATGTTCCTTAGGGTATATCCTCCAAAGGGAGGACATCTTGCAATTCCTCCTGGACTGAAGGTTGAAATGTAGGCCCTGGAAAAGGTGGCCATCCAGTCACCCTCTGTGGTGCTAAAGCATTTTGATGATGTTGTTGTTCCATCATGGTGCTTTATAAGCTACATTACCCAGATACCCAAGAGTGGTGTAGTGGTTTGAGCGTTGGACTGTCACTCTGGAGACCAGGGTTCTTGAATCCCACCTCAGCCACTGAAACCCACTCAGTGACTTTGGGCAAGTCACACACTCTCAGCTTCAGAGAATAACAATCCTCCTCTGAACAAATCTTGCCAAGAAAACCTCAATGCTACAAGTCTGAAATGAAATCGCCGGAGGAGCAGTTTGTTAGCCGTATACTCTTTGATGTGTGGGACTAGTACGTTTTTCCAAAGTGTCACAGACTAGCATCATATTTTGCCCATTGGTTACAAGTGTTCCTTTCCTGGAAGTTTGTAATAAGCAGCACAAGTTTTGGGACCACCACTTCTGAGTAGCACTGCTCTAACACATGAATTTAAGAAGCATTATAGTCTACCCTTGAGAGCCAGCATGTAATAATGTGTTGGGCTATGACTCTGGCAACCAGGGCTTGGGTCATTCAGTCATGGAAACCCACTGGGTGACTCCCACAGAAGGCAAAGGCAAACCCCCTCTGAACAGATCTTGCCAAGAAAATAGGGTAACCTTAAAGTAGCTGTAAGTCAGAAACTTACAAGGCACACCACAAGTCTAATTGAGTGCATGTTTAATGTGTTGAGTAGAACTTACATATCCAAGTGAATGTGCATAGGTCTGCAAACCAGAGGTTCCTCTCACCCCTGGTTTTGATATATTGTAAAATGTAGTGGTTGATGAGGCAACAGGCACACCACTCCTTATTCCACACATCTAAAAATACACACAAGGACTGGCGAGAAACTGTTTCCATTTTATCGTAATAGCCTATTGAAATTTCAGCACGCAGAACTAAAACTTTTGCAGGACTCAAAGCTATTTGCTAGCTCCAACACTCCCGCTAACACTATACCAAACATATAAACCTAGTAAATAAGGTTTTGATCTACTCTATACAACACTCAGAAATTAGAACTGGAAAAAAAAAGACTGCACTATTGTCTAGACAAAGTAGGGGTGTGTTCAGTCACCCCAGTACTTTCTGATCAATTTATGTCCCAAGCCATTCAACACAGTTGGCTTCTCTATCTTTTAATAGCTTGGAACCCAGGGGACTCCATACTTTTCTTCCTGGTATATTTATTCATTAGTTGAAGCACTCTGTAGACTCCCTTCCCATCTGATATACACAGACTGGCCATACGTACTGTTTCAAACAGGATAGTACCTCCCCCCCCCCCCTATTTCCAGATCATCCTCTCATTTTAATATGTCTTTTGTCCCATTTTCAAGAAAAATGCCATAATATTGCAAAATATGGTTTTAAGATCCCCATTTGAAATAGTAGTTGTACAAAAAGGCCCCCCTCCTTGTGTCATGGAGTGAGAATTTTTTTGTTGAGGTATTGGAAGACTAATTTGCTGTGCAATATTACTTCATCAAAGAAATATTCATGGTACAATCGTGGTGAAATACAGCCCCCCTCTACATCTAAATTTTTGTACAGTTCTGTTGCTGAAGAATAATTGTTAGCTCAGTATGCTCATGTAATAAAACTTTCCTTGTTGTCTTACTTTTTCATGAGTAAAGTACGTTGCATAACCCTGTCCCATTTTTGTCTTAAGAAAATATGGTCAGCCTAGATATAGAACAAATATCTTAGAATCATAGGCCTGTTACAGACTGCCAAAATAAAGCTGCTTCGGGTCTCTTTGGAGGTATGCCGTTTAAATGATGCATGCATCCTAAGAATCCGGAAGCTGCACCAAAGCTGCACTCCGGTGCTTAGGAATGGAGTGTGGCTTTGGCGCTACCTCCGGACTCTTAGGACCCATGCATCATTTAAATAATATACCTCCAAAGAAACCCAAAGCAGCTTTATTTTAGCAGTCTGTAACAGGCCATAGAATCTTTAAAAGAGCAGATTGTTTCCAACTGTAGTACCAACTCCAAGTTGCCACAATGCCCCACAAAGAAAACACCTACAAGTCCTTCCTTTGTAACAATCAAATTTTCAGCATTCAAACACCAAAGATATATTTGTTTAACACAATATCCATGAGCTAATGGCAGAAGGTTATTTACTTTGTCCTTCTGTTTCGGTAAGGTACATGTTATGTGCCCTCAAGTCATTTCCACCTTACTGTGACCTTGGGCAAGATTTGTTCAGAGGAAATTTTGCCTTTGCCCTCCTCTGAGACTTACTTGCTCAAGCTCACCCAGTGGGTTTCTGTGGCCAAGCAATTTGAACCTGGGCTGGGCTCCAGTTGCAATCCAACATTCAAACCATACTGGCCCTCAAGGTGTGTACTTTGCCTAAATACCCTAAAGGTACCAGATCCCTGTCTGCTCTTGGAAGCTAAGCAGGATCAGCCTTGGTTAGTATTTATCAGGGACTGTAGTTTATTTCAGAGGAAGGAGCTGGCAAAACCAAATCTGAGTATTCCTTGCCTAAGAAGCCCCTATGAAATTCAAATGAAAGGGCTACAAACCATTGCATTTAAATTCTTGGTCCTACCATTGAGTAAGACAGAACTTTTGATACCATTCTGTTCACATCTTTTTTGCATCATACAGAGAGACAGCACATGGAGTTAATTTGATGTTCAGTACTGTAGCACACAGATGCCATCTAGTGTTAAACTAAACATTATGTTCATTTGTGCTCTGCATACATACTATTGCTGTCTCTTGAATTGCTTTTAGCCACATAAAGCAGCTCTACACTTAACCTACATATATTATTCAGGAATTAGACCACGGTTATGCCAGAATAAGCATCTGCAAAGTAACACAACATTTAATAATTTAATAGCATTTCCTACAACAGATATTTAGCTATATTTTTGAAACCTGAACTCAGTGTAAGAGTTTTATATGAGATTCGTTTATCCTATTGTTCTCCAACTTGTGCTGTAAAGATATCCACAGAGACATATACCTTGAAAAGAGAGGAACAAAATTGATTCAGATAAGATCATATTTCAAACTATTTTCGAGAGGTTTATGCAATTTATTATATTTGGGATTTACATTGAAATAGTCCACAAACACTCTCCAAAGTGAATGCAAAAGTGTTTAACTGGAGAGATTTTTAAAAACAATCAAATCATATCAATAGTGTTTTTGCTTTCCTTCATTATGCAAATTAATGTAAAAGTTCATTTTGCAAACCCAAACTCACAGCCTCTTGGGACGTTTGAGGAATGTAAACTAGGACAGGATTGTTTTTGTGTTTCTATTACTCTCATAAACAGATTTTGTACGAAAAAGTTTCAGACATACATAGAAAGGTATGGAAGCACCTTGCTTACACTAGCTATTTCATTGGCTTGGTACCTAAAACTGATCTTATTCTGCCTCTTTAATGGGTCAGACAAGGGATCTATTTCCACATTTTAAAAACAAAGCTGTTACCAAGCTGATGTTAGGAAGTGCTGAACATTAGTTGGACTTCCTCTGCTTTCTTCATCTTTTCCGACACCTTGTCAAATTTGCTCTTACATAAAAAGAAATATTTAATAGAATTGTGCACATGGAATACATTATTTTGGACATGAGGAATGCTACAAACAGGAAGTTAAAATTCTAGAAATCAGAAGATATGGTAGCAGTATTTTCTTCACTGCTCTTGAGTGCAATGCACCATTTAGATGCACTGCACTATTTTCTCATATGTAGAATTCAACAAAACCAGCTGTGATGCACCTGCCTTTTTTGATGTTGCGTGCATTTTTGTTCTAAAAGCACATGAAACTCTGGACACTGGAAAACACAGAGACACACAGAATTTTACACATTCTTTGATGAAGGACAATCTATAGCCAAAAATGCACTGGGCCTTTGAGAATCTGTCTTCACTGAAAAATTGTCTACTACTTCTCTTGTCCCAGTCAGTATAAAAATACATTTTGTTTCTTCAATGGCCATGAACTAAACAGCCATGAACTAAATATTTCCTTGCAGATAACTCAACCAGAATATTTTAGGTCCTGGGAGTCATTTCCTCTTTCTGACTGCTGTGTCCCTTTTGCTGCATTAGATGCTATGCTAAAGGGCTGCCCCACCTTTAAGAAGCATTCCTTTTATCTGACACTGGGATTATAATCATCCCCAGAGCATTTTCTGAAATTCTCCATGGACCGTAAATTTAGTATTTATTGAAGCATCAGAGATAATTTCAAAATCATCCCACTCTGAGGTAGTGATGCTAGTTTCACATACCTCTCCATCTTTAAAGCAAACTGAAACATTAGGCAAAGCTGTCATAAAATGTCTGTCCACCTGGGAATCTCCTGGCATGGAAACAAGAAGTGACATACTTTTGTTACATCAACTTGAGCCTGAGACTGACTAGCTCTGATTCTGGTATACTATGACTTGCTATTCACAGTGCTTTGTCAGAAATGTAAGTTGTACGTATGTGGAAATAGTGAGGGATAAAACAACAGATCTGAGTCTGTCAGCCTCTGAAAGAGATGTTCTGACAAAAGTTACTCAATAGTCTGACTACAGCTAGAACTTTCAGAAACAATCAGCTGAAATTCAAAATTGGTTATGTCACATCAGTTCAATTTTGCTCATGTCTGTAAGTGTAGTACTGGCTGAAATAACATTTAAGATATGGCTTGATTAAGGATTGGCTGTTTCCTCTATGGTAAAGTAAATGCTATATTAAGAACCTCTTTTTAAGGAGTAAGTGAAGATAATGCTATTTATTCAACATGTCACGAAGTATTACTTTGATGAAGCCTTATGCTCCAATAAATAAAGGCTCTGAAAAGACAATGAATTACTGATACCCTCATGACACTCAAAAAAGTTTCTGAACATTCAGTATCATTACTGTAAAGTGATGGAGAATGGTAGTTCTTGATATTCTTCAATCATAAGTCCCAGTCAACATCAGGATGATGGGAATTGGAGCCCAAAATCAGCAAGCTCACAGGTCCCCACTACAACATTAAACTGACAAGGTATTTACATTTTTTATGACTCTATATCCCTTCAAGTGTGCCTGTGCAGATATCCTTGAAGGTCTTGTTCAGTAAATGCTTCCTTCAGGATTCTGCCTTGTTGTTTTAAGTTTCCTAAAAAGGAAAATCTGTTTACACAAGTACACAACTAATTTCTGAAAATACTAGGTTTATTCACACCCCAGTGATAAACAACCTTAATATGATGTCTCTAGTTTTTCTGTAGGTCACCATCACAAAATACAAAAACTTAGAGCAGAAACAAGCAGACAGTTATAAATGTTCCATGTGGTCTTGATGGAAATCATTGGATTATATGGAAGTAGTCAAATTAAAAAATGTATGACATCTCCTAATTAGTACGAGTCACTGTCATTTCTATAACAAAGTAATGAAGGCACAGCTAGTGCAAGCAGACGTAAACCCATTTAAACTACTGGGCTGAAAAAGACTTTGGTTGGTTCTTCAAGAAAGGATCTTTTCTCAACAAGTAGTGGTCTCCATCAAAAGTTCAGGTATCTTCACAACTGCAGTCTAATAGCTACATGACAACAGACTTCACAAGAACCAAACTATATATAGCAATGAATTAACTATTCATGCTTGTAGGGATTTACTGCATTCTACATATTGGCAGAAAGGTACTATTAAAATGCTAGGTACAAGGAACCTACATTTTAAACTGGTTCTGTCAGTTTGTTTTAACAAAATGTTTACTTAATTCTACCAAGATACAAAACATAAGGCTGTAAGTAACTAATAGTTGTGTTTAGGCTATTACAGTGCAGATAATCCTCAAGGCCACATACACACTGTTTCACTGCTGCTTGCATTCTGCTGGGTTTTGATCCTTCTGTTGGAGAGAGGGAGGGAAAAGACACATCAGTAGTGTTGGGGGAATCTGCACATTACAGACAATTTCCTTTCAATGCAACTATCAAAAGCATACATTTTGATTGCTTACCTTCGGGTCATAATCTGGATCATTTTCTTCATCTGCTTCTTCTTCCCCTTCCTGAAACAGAAAGTTGAAAGTTATTAACAGCTTTATGTTAAATTATTTTAACCATTAGAAGCAATTAAAAAGAAATGAAAATCTTACAGATTATTGAATCTAACCCCTATCTCCAAACCTTACCTCATCATCAGCTTCCTCACCCTCTTCATCATACTGGGGGGAAAGGGAGAAATACAAGTGAGTAGGACAACAGATCACTATCCTAGAAATTTAAACCTTTAAACTGAACTACTTTCAGATACTATAATCACAATTGCAGAACAGGCACTTTGCAGAAGTATGCATCTTCAGTTTTTGCAATCCACATTGAACTAATGCGTCAATTCTACATACATTTTGTTAGAAGTAAATCTTAAATGAACTTGAACTAGACGGAGGACCTTATCACAAGGGGGAAATCAGGCAAAATTGGGAGTTTAAATACAGTATCGCAATTAGGATTTTCACATGTCACTATTAAACAGACAATAAACAGCAAGAATTCACAAGAAAATCCAGAGAATGATTTGATGCTGTTTATTGCCTGTTTAATAGCAACGCGTGTGAAAATCTTAATTGCGATATCACATTTTGCATGGGATAATCGCTGTATAAATCCGATTTCCCCCCAATTTTCCCTGTGTGATAAAATCCATAGTTCTAAGTAAATATTTACAGAACTGTATTAAAGGCTATAATTTAGCAGTTACGAAGTGTAGCATTGTAACAATGTAGGACAGCTACATTGGATGGAAAAGTTGATCTCTAGTAAATAATTCCTCATTAACAACACTTTTGATTAAGATGGAGAAATTATTGGGGGGGGGGGAATGCAACTCAAAGGGTTACCTAAGGATAAACTTTTAGTTTTTGTTAAGTTATATCAATAGTACATTGCAATAACTGTAGAGAACTATACAGTACTTTAATTTGAATATGTAATTACAGTTTTACATTTAGATTACAGAGATTACAATATTCAGAATTATGAAAAAAAGAATAGCTTAGTAGGAATAAAGATTTATTTCTTTTGAATATCTCCATAGCGCTTTTTATGAAATCCTCACAGAAAAGTGTCTATTCCAAAAAGGTTACAAGCATATCAGTCTAAGTACAGCAGTTGAAAACAAACGAGAAAGATCACTCTATTAAGACATCTCCACCCCATCCCTTGCATGTACACCAAACTGAATAAAGAAGTTTACAACTGTACCCTATGGGGGCTTCCCACAGAAGACACTGCAGATAACAAGTCTGCAATAAAAAATACTTTATCTTGGGTCATCATTCATCTCACTTCACAGAGAAAAAGAAAAGGGAGAAGGGCTGCTGAAGAAAATCCTCTTAACACCCCAGGCAACTCTATGTAGCTTAATGCTGAACCTCTAATACTATTTAACCTCTACTGTGCCTACAGATTTTATTTTAGACTTAAAATATTAAATCCATATTATTATTAGAATAATGGATTTTAAACTAGCACTTGGTATTGCATAGTAGTATCATCATCACAGTCCCATCACATTCCCTGTCACATTTTATTAAGGGAATATGCTTAAGAGAATTCAATTGTTCTTCTTTTCCACTGCCCTTTTGCAAGTTTGTTCTTTGTAGAACCAGTTGGTAGTAAGTTACACACTAATCAGCAAAACCAAGGCGTGTTACAGACGGGCCCATGAGGCGCTGTCATCTCGCCGTCATTATGCGCGAGGGGCGGCGCTTCCTGACGCACCTTGCCCCTCGCGCATAATGACGTCAAAATGGTGGCGCCGCATACAGATGGGCACCGCCATTTTAATGTAGCGGACGCTTTGCATCCGCACGTCGCACGGCAGAAGTGACGCCGCGAGTGCGTGCTTTGGCACTTGCAGCGTCTGGGAACTGCGCCGTTTGGCTGCTGCGGTTCCCAGACACTGCAACCGGCAGCAGCGCGAGACTGCCCCTTCTGGGCTGTCAGTAACGAGCCCAAGAGACCAATATCTGGGAGGCACTATTTTTTATTTAAATTATTTAAATAAAAGAAGGACTGGATCTTTTATTTATGAATCTTGGTGGTCTTTTTAATTTCTTATCTAATTTGCACTGGTAAAATACAAGTCTGTTTTTTTGTAAGTGGACTCTAAAATATTTCATGTTCAAAATACTGTATGCAAACCTATGCACCTCCTGGGTTTTTTTCAGTTTGCCTCTTGAAAGTCATCAATATCCATCCCATCTATGTGTAACTTTCTGTAAACTAACATTTGTGTTCACTTAGTTAGATACAGAAAATGACTAATAATTACTAAGTCCTGTAAACTAAATTATGGCTTCATAAGGTAGATTAGCTTCAAAGTAATTATGACACTACTGAAAATAATTACCACTTACATCATCATCATCATCTTCAATAGCTTCACCTGTGAAATACAATACTGATCGTGGAACTATGCGCTCTCGTAGAAAGTGACCAATTTCAAAATCAGCTGCAAGAATTGCTTCAGCATCATCATCCTGCACAAGTATAGGAGTTCATAGCTCAATGAGTTTGTTTTTCAAGAGTACATGTGATTGCAGAATAAATTATCTCTATTAATCTCCTATTACCCTCACAGCAAGGAATAATGGCCCGTTATAGACGGGCTCTTGAGGTGCCCCCATCACGTGCTAGGGGTTGGCCGGGGACCTAGCATCCACACCGGCCTCACCCCTAGCACGTGACAGGGGCGTAATAATGGCAGTGTCCTATACACACAGGCGCCGCCATTATTACGTGTCAGACGCATAGCATCCGCACATCGCGTGGCGCTTATGACATTGTGAGTGCGCCATTGGCGCCTCGCAGCGTCATAACCACGCCGTGGGAAGAAGCGCCATTTTGGGGCTTCTTTTTTGCTCTGTGCAGGAGCCACACGGGTTGGCTGCTACGGCTCCCTCGCGGAGCAACCAGCAGCGCCGGCAGACCGCCTCTTTTAGGCGGTCTGTAACGCACCAATAAGTTTAATTTTGGTTTGAAGACCTGATATAGTGCTTGAATTTATATAATATAGAGCCAGAGTTCAAACTTAGTAAGGGAATTTCCTTAAATGTTAAGAGCTCTTCTCAAATCATTTTAGACAGCCATTTTAGCCACAGACTGTTTTTATTTTACAAATATCTGTACACTTACAATGTAGAGTGCATCACTGCTCCTCTTTTGTTTAGAGTATCAACCACCTACCACCAGCCATCTTACTGATGCTCTATTACACCAAAATGGCTGATAGTACAGTACAGTGGTGCCTCGGGTTACGAAATTAATTCGTAACGCGGCCGCTTTCGTAACCCGAAAAGCCTTCGTAAGCCGAATTGCCATAGGCGCTAATGGGGAAAAGCCGCGATTCCGTGCGAAAAAGCCGAAAAAAGCACCAAAAGTTTTTTCGTAACCCGAAAAAACATTCGTAACCCGAAACAATAATTCCCTATGGGATTTTTTCGTATCCCGAAAATTTCATAACCTGGGTATTTCGTATCCCGAGGTACCACTGTATAAAGGTTCAGCCGCCCTTAAGCAAAATGCTTGACCCAGAACTGTTTTGGGTTTCAGATTTTTTTTTTCCAGATTTTGGAATAGCTGCATATACATAATACGGTACTATGGAGAGATGGGACCCAAGTCCGAACATGAAAATTCATTAAAGTTTTGAATACACCTTTTATATACAGCCTGAACTTCAGCCCCTGAAGTTTATACATAATACTGTACTTGTAATAATTTTGTGCATGAAACTAAGTTTATGTACACTGAATAATCAGAAAGCTAAAGTGTCACAATCTCAGCCACCCATGTGGACATTTTTGGATTTTGAAATATTTTGGATTTCAGAATTCCAGAAAGAAATACTTAATCTGTATCTTCATGATTTTCATTCATACAACTGTTCACATAGGCCAGCAAGACTATATTTATTGCTCAATACAACTTTAATCAGCAACATATTTTTATGTAAGGAGAAACAAACTAAAGCCCCTCATTTTGCTCATTTTGCAAAAGTTAATGAGTTTGTTTAATCACTGTCAAAATACAGTACATCCTTTATCAACTTCCAAATTCAAAAAGGCCCCGTACATTTCTCATTAGGAAAATGAATTCAAAGGACTTACCAGGTCTCCACTTTCAGGAACTGTCAAAACATAAAAAAAAAAAAAAAATTATGATTTTAAACATTATAACATTATTATATGACTATATATATATATTTACTATGTGATTATATGTTTTTAAGGAAAACATTTTGAGATTTTATTGCAATTTTTAAAAACAAAAAAACCTGTCCTTTCATTCTTATGGAAAGGCTTTGCACTCCTGGACACTGCTTGAGCACAGTTAGGGACAAGATGTGGGACATAAAACTGAGACTTTCTTCAGACAAGACAGAAAAGTGATTAGTCCAGGGAAGGTATTCCATGACAAAGTGTTCAGGGTTACAATAAAAACAGCCATGAAGGCTTTTTGTGTGCATATTTTTGTTTGGTCCATGATGTCCTAATAGGTCTAGGGTCAAGTACAGTCACCTACATACATTAATTATTTCTAGTTTCCCTCTCATTCCTCAGTTTGCTTTTCTGCCTATGCTTTTTATTAATCTTGCTTTTAGGCTACCTATCTTAATTCCCCATATATGCTACTTGCTAAGCCTTGCCATGCCATTTTCTCTTACATTCCTCTTTGCTACTTAATTGACAAACACCCCATCCATGGAAAATATAAATGAACTATATTATTATTATTATTATTATTATTATTATTATTATTATTATATTATGTCATTTCCTATTATTTTTATTAGTTTTAGCAAAATTGTATCAGTTTATCCACTAGGTAGACTATGAAAGAGGAGTGACGATTGCAAGAAGGAATATTAACAACCTAAGACATACAGATGACACAATACTACTTGCAGAAACCAATAAAGACCTGAGCAATTACTGAAAAGGGTAAAGGAGGAAAGTGTTTCTTAAACAACAAGAAAACAAAAATAATGACCACAGAAGATCTACAGGAATTCACCCTAGATAATGAGAAAATTGAAATAAAGAGTTCCCATACTTTGGATCAAACATAAATCAGAACAGAGACTGCTGTCAAAAATTTGAAGGAGGCTAGGTTTGGGAAATGCAGCTATGAAAGAACTGGACAAGATCATAAAGTGTAAAGACATAACTCTAAACACTAAAGCAAGGATTGTCCAAGCCATCGTATTTCCCATCACTATGTATGGATGTGAAAGCTGGTCAGGGAAGAAAGCAGATAGGGAGAAAATAAACTCATTTAGAATGTGGTACAGTGGTACCTCGGGATACGAAATACCCAGGTTACGAAATTTTCGGGATACGAAAAAATCCCATAGGGAATCATTGTTCCGGGTTACGAATGTTTTTTCGGGTTACGAAAAAACTTTTGGTGCTTTTTTCAGCTTTTTCGCACGGAATCGCGGCTTTTCCCCATTAGCGCCTATGGCAATTCGGCTTACGAAGGCTTTTCGGGTTACGAAAGCGGCCGCGTTACGAATTAATTTCGTAACCCGAGGCACCACTGTATTGAAGAAGAGTGCTGAGGATTCCATGGGCGGCCAAGAAGATAAACAAATAGGTTCTAGAGGCCACAGGCTTGAGCATGCCTGAGCTGAATACAGCAGTGGAGCACAGGAGGCCTTGGGTCGGCATGAATTGAGGTAAACTTGAGGGCAGTTAATAACAAAGCCTCCCCCAACCTGGTGCTCTCCAGTTTTGGAGTACAACTAGTATAGTCAACAGTCAAAATAACTGTTGGGGAACGTGATGCCAGCGAGGACAGGGGTTGATATATTCACTATATACCAGGGATAGGCAAACTTTTTGAGCCGGGGGCCGGGTTGCTGTCCCTCAGACAACTAGGGGTCCAAAGCCAAAAAATAAATAATTAAATATATTTTTTTTAAAAAAATTAAAAAATAACTAAACCAGGAAAAAAATTTCAAATGGAGGACTTTTTTTAAAAAAAATGGAGGACACACAAAAAAATTTGATGATTTTTTAAAAATGTTAATATAAATGCATGTTTCTGAGGCTTCTATAGACAATTGTCCCTCTTGCCTGCCACTTGCCCCCCCTTGCCCGCCTCCTCCTGATAGGCCAAAGGCCCCCTGCCCTCAAGCAAGAGGCCAAAGGCTCCGGTGGCAATTGGCGGCAGGACCAGCCTGGGGCCGGTCCCAAGGCCTTGCCGGGTTGCATCCGGCCCGCGGGTCGCAGGTTGCCTACCCCTGTTATATACAGTACTTTCCTGTAGCATATTTGTAGTATTGTTCTTAAGTTTACTTTTCCCACCTGAAGAAGCTACTTCTTCATGCTGTTGAACTACAGTGACATACGTATATAAGTGTGCTTGTGTATGGCTGAATTCAGACATGTATTAACACCCCAGTCTGACTGGGATTGAATTTCCCTGAAGAAAGAGGTTTATGGTCTGGGGATTCTGGCAGACCAAGTTTTACTCCTCGATGCCTAGGTTGCAGAACACCCCTTTGTACAGCTTTGGTTAGTGTACCAAATGTGCTGTTTCATAAAGCACATCTGACCATGATTACACATACCCTGGACCCAATCCAGGCTAGGTTATCATAATGTGCTCTGTAAGAGGCTGCCCATAAACTTCAACTGGTACAAAATGCTATGATGACTAGGATGTAGGTAGTGATGCACATCATTTTGGTGTAAATTGTGTTGGCTTCCAATTAACATCTGGGCACAATTTACAAAACTGACAAATGGTTTGGGGCCAGACTGTTTAAAAGTCTGCCTTCTCCTACCCACCTTTTATAATCATCACTAAAAAGAAGCCTTGTCTTATGTTCTTTTACCCCAACGACAGACACATTATTTATCAGTTTATTCATTTAAAGTATTCTGTATCACCTCCCTTATCCACAAGTGCTTGTTGCCTTTTTATTCCACTGGGGTTTTGGATTCAGCTTCTTGCTTTGTAATCCTTCAATTTATACTTGACTGTATGGTTCCTGTGATATTACTGTATATGTTTTTCATTTATATTGAACACAATTTTGGGTACTGTTCTGTCTAAAAGGCAGGATATAAATATTCTAAATAAAAAAGATTTACCTTCAGGAGGACAGAAAAAATTGAAGAAAGAATCATTGGAAACTGTTTTTGTCACTGTTCGGACTGTTCCGCGTCCCTTGTGCTTTTGTTTCTTTTTGATGGTTTTCAAAGTAACATTCTTTCCCTTTTTCCAGTCTATTTGGCACCTATGGGAAAACTGTATTATCAAGCCAAGCATACACTTAAAACATTCATTCTAGCTAGTCATAATACTGGCAGATTTGACTTAATACACCATTTTGGAGTCTGCATCTAAGAACAGTAGTTTAGTCATCTGAGTAACAAAGAATGACTTGGAAATGACCCTTGTGAAAGTGGAAAAACCATGAACAACTCTAGCCCCACTCCTCGATCAACCATACTTAACACACACAAAAGTATGATTCGGCAGATTCAATCCACCATGGATGTCTTCAAGGTGGTGGGGTTATTTTGCAATGCGGAAGTGGATGGCTGAAGCTTGTCATTGCCTCGGCTGCTGCCCCATGCCATTTTAAAAAGGGACCTAAAAGCACTGACACATATTTGCAGTCTCAGGACGCTTGCAGTTTCTATTAAAAACAGCATAGGGTAGCATTGGAGGAGCAGCAAATAATCTGTGAATAATAAAATCCACAAAAGCCAAACCCACAAATGTGGAGGGCCAATTGTACAAAAAAAATTAGAACTACATAACACTATAAACAGAATATCTATTCTAACAGAGACAGATAGAGAAACTTATGAAAAATAATAAGCCTAATAATGAATATAAAACACAATAGAGATTAAAGACTTTTAAACTGTATTCTAGTCATTAGCTATGTAAATGAGAATTAAGGTTCTATAAATTAGCTGTTCTGTATCTGCTCAATATACTTTAGAAACTTGTTTAAGTGGTAATGCTCTTTCTAGATAAGAATGAGACTGTCCTATGCTACTGAAAAATAATGAAAAGCTAAAACGCATACTGTAGGTTCTTATTCTTGAATCTATTTTTTTGTACTTGTTTATATTTGTTATAGAGGTAACCCATAAACTTGCCTTCCAAAATTCATTCACAAGATCATATTAAGAAAAGCTGTCAATTATTTTCAGAGATTAACACACTTACCCTGTACAACCCATAATTTCTGGCCCGTCGAAGGAGAAAGGATCAGACTCATCAGGTTCTGACCTCATTCTATATGTTTTTGTCACAACTTCATTTGTGAAATATTCATTAGGTTCAAAGTGGAATTCTAGTGTAAAGGTCTTTTAAAGAAAAGAAAAGAGAAGAGAAGAGAACATTAGGAACAACTGAAAAATGCATCATTATTATTTACCACCTACCAGCTACTCAACTATACTAAACAGATGCATCTCACTGCTCAATTATTCTGTGATTCTCTACTTTAGGTCTTCAGATGCTGTCATTAAAATACACTCCAGCCAACCAGAAGACCCACAGTTGGGAGTCACTACTTGCATTTTATTTCTTACTCAAATAGGCAACACTGGATTATTCTTTGTCCATACCAGGAATGCATATTTCCTCACCAACCTGGACACCCTCACCCATTAAATCAAAGATTGCCAATTTGATAAAGCCGTTTGAGAGGAATTTTTAAAACGAGAATTTCTGCTATTGGGGACTTCTAGCAGATGCAATTTTCTATTTTTAATCCCTCCAAAATTGAAGATCCCACAAAAGAATGGAGTGGATGACCAGATGCAAGGAAGAAGCTTCTTCCTAGAGAGGAGGGAGTCTCAATCCATTGGCACAGGGAAAGACACGGCTGATGTGTGTGTGCAGGGGTTTTACAGAGACCACATGCTCCGGACTGGGAAAGGAGATATTTTAACTACAGGAGCCACTCCAACACAAAGGACTCTTTCCAATAATCAAGCACAGTTACTCCTTCCTCAGAGACATCATCATTGTTATTGTTGCTGTATTTATACTCCATTCTTTAGAAATGCTCTCAGAACCGAAGACATATCCTCCCCACACAGCTTCAAATGTCTACTCTCCCACCAAAAAAAAAAAAAAAGTTTTATACTACCTCTTCTCTCAGCCTGATGAAAGAAAGTGGGAGAAGCAGTGCAACTCCCCAACCTGTTAGCCAAGTCCCAGCAAAGCTCACAAAGCTTCAGCAGGATCCCAAATTTGAAAGCTCCTTTTTGCCACCACATCTCCTCCGCCACCATGTGCTCTAAGTCTTTGCTCCTGTCTGTCTGAAAATGATGCCGCTCTGAGCCAAGAAGCGATCCCCTGTGCCCAACTGCCACTACTAGAGAAAGATGCCAGTAAGGGAGTGAGCTCATATGGGCAGGCAAAGAGCAGAAGATAGAACCACACAAAATGATCAGCAAGGCTGCGTGGTGGTTTTTTGAGGACCCTGAAAAGAAGTTTCATGTCAGTACCCCGTGCTACCCTTTTCCCTTCACTGCCTCCCTACTGCCCCAGTCCCCTTGCTGCCCCCTCCCCCGGAACCTTCCACCACCTGAGGGGGATCATACTGTCCACTTTGGGAATCAATGCTTTAGAAAGAAAGGCACAAAGCAGATGTATGGTTATGATAAACTAGTCTTAATTAACATTATTACTGTTGAGATTATGTACTATGGATTTTATTGAATGTAACTGTATGTTTTTATCAGGTTGTAACCCCGCCTCGAAACGAAAGGGAGAAGCGGGGAAATATAAATATATTATTATTATTATTATTATTATTATTATTATTATTGTGCTTCAATTTTATTACTGTCACCAAGGCAAACAAGATCCTCAAAAGCTTACCATAGGCTGTCCAGCTTCTGAAAACTTCACTTTAATATCTTTCAAGTGTTTCAGAATTGGCTCGTCGTGTTCCTTTAAAACAGAATAGAAGTTAATTATCAGGCAGTGCTTTCCTAAACCCAGTGTATTTAGTATATTTAATGCAGTTACAAAATGGGGAAAAGACTGCATAATATACAAAAAGTAAACAAATCAACAATAATCTAGGATGAGAATTTAAAAGCAAAGTTTTTTATTTCATTGATTTAGTTAATCCACTAGATTGACTGGAGAGAGGGATGTGAGTGCATACCTTAGCCCTGGGCCTCAAGTATCACCACACATCCTAAATTAAATAATGCATAAAACACAAAATATTTAAAGAGTGCTCTGTAACTGCATTTGGCCAAATACAGTATTGTTAACAAAACTTTTGAATGCCAAACACAATTACAGACCTTCTTCAGACCCTTATCCTCATTGTGTGAAGGTCTAACCTATCCTTGAATGCCCAGAGACACAGGGCATATATGCCATCCATTTCAGTGTCCCCTGTGTATTTACTGTGTGAACTTCTCTTAAAACATAAACCAGCCTTATCTAGAAATTAAAAAATTAAAAGTACAGTGGGCCCTTGATATCTGCTGGAGTTTGGTTCCAAGATGGCCCCTCCCCACCGCTGTAGAAACAAAAATCCGTACTCTCCTCGAAGAATGTTAGGTATTCTGCAATTCCACGCTAAAGCAAAATGTGGCATTTAATGAGAAACTGTTTTTCAAAAGAATAACAGCTCTATAACATGTTAACTACAGACTTCATAATAACTTAAATAGGGCTTGATAAATTGGTTGAAACATTTAAAGTGAAAGCAGATAAGTATATTGTATAAAAGGCAGGTGGTCAAGTCTTTATGCTTTGTTCAACCAGTTGCTAAACAGACAAGACAAGAAAGTTATTCATTGCAAACATGGATTTTTGGAACATTTTAGTAAATAAACATGAATTTCAGGGCACTAGGTACCCTGTGGTTCTGTAAACGTTGTTTACTAATAGCATTTCAGATAATTACAAGCTGATTCTCTTACCTGAACCATATCACTGAGCAAGTCGACATTCTTGAATACAGTCAGCCAAAATTCTGGAATTCCTTTGGGATCATCTTTTTCTTGATCTTTTTTCTCCTCTTCGAGTTTGGCCTTCTCTTTCATTTCCTCCTTGTTAAAATTAAGAAGTTACTCTTTCTTATATTTGAGTGCTGCACACTAATCAAGATTCAGTGGTACACTAGTAACTACAATGAGCAAAAAAAAGAGTCACATTTGAAATGAATGCACCTCTATACCTCCTTTTAAGGTATGCATCATTCCATGGAGAGCTACTTAGAAACTCTCTTAAGGCCCAGATGGGATATCAGATTATTATAGCATCTGATTAAAATGGTTTCTAGCCCTAAAGTAGACAACCATTTATATGCTTTGAGTTATAAACTGTATTTATTGCCCACATTTATTACTAGGATAATTTTCTCCCAACTGTTCAAGCATTATACAAAAAGTATTTTCTTTTAAAAGAAATACGATGAGATACTCACTGAAATTTCTTCTTCAGCATCTGTTTTCCATTCACATTCTTCTTCAGTAGGTTCATAAACTGCATTGATGATTTCACTCCTCTGGAAAATAAGACCATTATTCTTTCAGGTTACCCACACTTACTTTGATCTGATGCTTATCACAAGCCAACAAAGCACAAAATATTTTTTGCAAATAAATAACCGCAGAATTACTGATCCAAGCAGAATTCTGTCCCATTTGCCCGTTTCAAATGTACAGCAGTAAAAACATATAGATTACCTTGTCAAACAAGGGCTGATAAAGAGCAGCATATTTTCTTTCCAGTTCATGAACTTCTTCATAGAATTTTGCTTCTATCTGTGCACATTTAACTTGAAGGTTCTTGAGGGCATTTACACGCCTCTTAACTACTTTAGGTAAGCTGGGGAAGAAATAATATTGCACTGTTAAACCATGACCATCATGTTAAGCTCTGAAAAGAAAATTTCCTTCAAATATTAGTGGGACTCAGCTGTTTAACTTCTGTAAGATTAATAGCAGAGCTAGGTAATGATAAACAGAACTGTCTACATAAAATCAGCACAGCAATATCCAGCTCTTAGCTGAAATGTCTACATTTTAAGGTAATATTTTAGAAGTCAACACTATTACTATTCATCTTAGGTTCTAAAAAGCAAAATTAAACAGCAATTTACAATCTTGATTAAACAGTAAATTAAATGCACATCATTCAGATCAAATGTTAGTAAAGCATCATGTCATTCACTAACTGAATGGAAAGAGTGAGTTGGCACATTACTGTGTCCCTCCAGGTCACCTGACTCCACAGTATATACTTCACCTGATGACTGAACTTTTATCAGTTCTTGAATTGCGCCTAGTAGCGCAGTGGTTAAATGCCTGTACTGGAGCCACTCACAAACCATATGGTTGTAAGTTCATTACCAGCCAGGGGCTCAGGCTCGACTTAGGCTTGCATCCTTCCGAATTTGCTAAAATGAGTACCCATCTTATTGAGGGCAATTAGCTTACACTTTGTAAACTGCGTAGGGTGTGCTTAAGCACACTGATGAGTGGTACAGAAATGTACTTGCTATTGCTAATGAATTCTGACTTTTAAAGAACTTACTGAACAGATACCAAAGTAAAAGCACATTCTGGCCAAGATGCAGCACAGAAACAAGGTTCCATTACAGTATTGTGAGCTTGTGATTTCAGTTTGTAACAATGATGAAAGTTAAAAACAGTAACCCTAGTTACTGAAACCTCTTAGACGAATCCCAATCTGTTTCCCCTTTCCCTCTTACCATACTGCCTAACTTTAAAGTGATTAAGCACCTGCACATATGCTCCTTTCATGACAACTGTTGAAAGCACACTACTCAGGAGTCAAATGTGCCTGCGGCTTTTACTGTATACAAGCAAAAGGCAAAGGACCAATTACAACATGATTAGTTTCTTCCCCTGTTATCAAGGGCCGAGTACCCAAAAGCCATCTGTATAGCTTATCATGTTGCACTTATGTGTAGGGTAAGACTTTCTATTTATCAACTGTTTTGGATAATACTGTGGGGTTCTTGCTTTAGGGTTTGTTTTTTAGTAAGAAGAAGTCAAGTGCATTCCTCAACAAACATGCAGGCGCATATATATATATATATACATGCACACACACACAGTCGACCCTTCCCTTATGCTGGGATCTGTTCTGGACCCCTTGCGTAAGGGAAATACTGCGTATGCACGAGCCAATGAAAACAATGACGCTTGTGCACACAGCGCAGTGCAATGCACGCGCCACTGCTCTTTCCATCACATGGCTTCAGCGTAAGCTGAAAGTCATGTATGGCACATGCGCACTGTGTATATGTGTGTGTGTGTGTGTGTGTGTGTGTGTGTGTGTGTGTGTGTATCCACTGATATTTCACTCCAATCTGCTGATATTTCATTCTAAATATTCACAATGAAAAATCCAATTTACTGTCCTGCACCTACATCTTCTCATTATTTTCAACTTTTCCTGGGGTGGACTAGGAAACTTTTAATATAAATATTATGTAAAGCTCTATCTTCATAGCTTGATCTTAAATGAATCTGTGGACAAAGTTCACTGTAACCAGATTAACCATCACCCAAATTCAACCCACTTTGAATCCCAAAGAAAGGCAGGATACAGATCTTTGAAATAAAACAATAAAATAAAATCCAAGACTTGATACACCAGCACACAAGCTGTATCTGCATTAGATGAGATGCTAACAGTGGAGTATGCTGATGTTTCAGGCGAAAAGTGCTGAGGGTTATTGACATAACTACAAATAAAATTCAAAGTCTGTTGCACTCTGTATTGGAGAAAATTGATTAAACTGTGAAAAAACCCTCATTACCTAGGAATCAGGATGACATTTTTAAATACAACAGTCAAGAAAAAAGCCAAATAACATTGCACTGAAGAAAGAAACTAACCATATGCACAAGGAATAAGAACATATTTTGCTCTGATGGCTATTTAGAACAGGGATTAGTATTAATTTCTACAAAACAGAAAAATTCCACGTAAATGCTTCTTACAAGTGTACCATTGGTACACACTATATGAAATCAATTTTAAAAATGTAAGATGCCATTTGGCAAGAAATAGCACTAAAATCACATTAAAAACAGTGAGACATTCTGATTGTTTACAGCAGGGATAGGCAACCTTTTTGAGCCGGGGGCCGGGTTGCTGACCCTCAGACAACTGGGGGGCCGAAGCCAAAAAATAAATAATTAAATAATTTTTTAAAATTAAATAAATAAATAAAAATAAGCACTGCCTCGTAGTCTCCTCATGCAACGCCTTTCAAAACGCAGTTCCCCCAAAACCATTCACAGCCTCAGGAGTTGTAGCCTTCCTTCTTTTTCCTCCTCTCTCTTCCTCCTCCTCCTCTCTGTTTTCCTCTTTCCTCTTCCCCTCTTCTTCCTTCTCTGCTTCCTTCATCTCTCTTTCTCTTCCTTCCTCCCCTTTCCTCTTCTTCTCCTCCCTCTTCCGTCTCCCTTTCCCTTCTCTTCTTGCTTCCTCTTTCTTCCCTCCTTCCTCTTTTCCTATTCTTCTTCCTCGCTCCTAGTCCTTCATCCTCCTCCTTCCTTTCCTCTTTTTCCTCCTCCTCTTCCTTTTTTCCTCCCCTCCTTCCCCCTCCTTCCATCTCTTTCCTATTCTTCTTCCTCCTCCTCCTCCCTTTCCCTCCCTTTCTTCCTTCTCCTCCTCCCTCTTCTTCTCATTCCTCTTCCTCCACTTTCCTCTTCTTCCTCTCTCTTCCCTCCGGAGAGAGAGGTCTGGCGGAGAAAAGGCCGCGAGGGAGCCCAGGACGGCGGCCTGCCAGGTCCTGGCCTCCATCGCGGCCTTTCCTCCGCCAGACCTCCCAAAAATGCCGCCCGGAGCAGCGCGGAAGCTGTGGAGGGGGTGCCAATCGGCGGCAGGACCAGGCTGGGGCCGGTCCCAAGGCCTCACCGGGCCGGATCCAGCCCGCGGGCCGTAGTTTGACGACCCATGGTTTACAGGATCCATACTAATGGAGGAAAGAAAACAGCAAGCAATAATCTGAGAATCATGGTTACCTGCCCATAAAAAAGAACTTGCAGAGGAAGAAAAAGATTTTAAAGTAATTGTAAAAAAGTTAAGATTTCTAAGGAAGCTAGCATTGTCAAAGATGTGGCCAGATTGCTGTTACCTTCCCACCGAAGTGGTACCTAGTTATCCGCTTGCACTTTCACATGTTATCTATCTGCTAGGTTGGCAGTACAATAATAATTGTGCTTCATATTAAATCTTACAGAAATAGTGCTATATTCATGATAATTTTTATCAGAACGTATCGTCACCCCTCTGTTCTTGCGACCCTGAGATCCGTGGTCTTGAATATTCACAGAGGGACAACCTCTATTAATTTCAATAGGGAGTTATCCCAACACATGTCCCCAGAATGCTTTGACAGCACACATCTCCAGAATGCCCAGAAGCCACCCTAATGTTATGCCAGGTCTAGCCAAAAAGGAAGTGGCTCTTCCACTCCTATTTGGGTCAGTGGATTGGGGCTGTGGTGTGTGCTTGCCGCAGCTCTGGAGAAGCCCCAGCCTGCCCTTTTAGGGCTATTTCTCTCTTCTTAGCTGCTGAGGGAAGATGTGAATCTTAGGAGGATTTGTTTCTTGAATGCTGCCAACTGTAGCAGTGTTTTTTGTTTGTGTTTTTTACAACCAGAGAAAGTTATTCATTTAAAAATATTGAGAAATATTGGTGATGACAAAGTATAGTTGAGGAACTTTCTTCTTGGTGAGTATTTTTTTATATTTAGCTACTGTAAATAGATTCATTCCAACTCTGGATTTGAAAATTTTCAATGTGAAATTTTTCTACTAGTATAAAAAAGCATTGGTCAGAAAAACAAGTCTTTTTAGTACTTAGCATATTCAATACATAAAGAGTATTAGACTAAATCTCCCCTAATTGTTATTCAGGTTCCCTGATGACCTGAAGAGATGCAAAAAGGCAGCTGCAAAATGTTTTAAAATCAAGTAAGCATGCAAAAGTATCAACTCCACTTCAAAGTATTACTTTTGTTAATTTAACTTGTTGCAGTCAACATGCTACATACGTTTTAGGGTGAGATACTGCACTTGAATCAATCAAAAGGTTGCTTTTTAAAATTCTCTTTTTAAAAAAAAAAGTATGTCAGTGAAAGCAGCATCATGCAACTCCATTACAACTTACTGATCTTGGATCAAGGATCTTGGGAGATTAGGAGAGGCTACTTAAAAATACTACAAGAGAAAAGAAAGGAAATTCACAGCAGATCTAAGATCAATTGTGCCCAGCAGTAAAAAGCTATGAGGAAAGCTACATGTTACACACAAGTGCATGCAACAATGCCTGATGCTTTGCTCAGAAAAGCAAAGACTGGTTGACACAGTTCTGGAGATTGATCTTAGTATGGCATCTGGAGGGAGGGAGTAGACATTTCCTTGCTTTGCTCTCTGCTCTTAATTGCAAGACTCCTCCACAGTTGATTCCAGACTAGGAAAATGTTCACATACTATCAAGGCTAAAAATGGTGGGGATGAGGGTTACATGAAACATCTTTTCAGAGTTCTTTAAAACTACAGCACACCCTTGCTGAGCATTTGTCATGGTGTCTTCTGCTCTTTGTCTGCCCTTGCTAGCTCACTCCTTTAGCTACATCTTTCACTGGTGGTGGTAGTTGAGAAACTCTTGCAAGACTTGGGTGCAGAGCATTACTTCTAGGGCTTGGAATGGTACCATTTTGGAACAGAATGACTAACTGGAATACAGCACATGGGAAGAAGTGGCAGCAAAAAGGCTTTCAAATTTGGGATCCTACTTAAGTTTTGTGGGCTTTGCTGGGACTTGGCTGGCAGGTTGGAGCAGACTATCTGGGTTCGATTTTTGGAAAGAGTCCTTCATCTTGGAGCAGCTCCTATAGTTAAAATCTCTCCGTGCCTGTGCCAGTCTCCAGTCTAGTGGATATGCCTCTGTAAACCCCCTATATGCACACTGGCTGCACCCCTCTCCACCCCAATGAAGGAGGATTGAAAGTCCTTCCTTGCCAGGGAGAAACTTCTCCATTTCCACTTGGTCACCTTGGGAGCCACATCTGAGTAGCTAGCTGAGCAGCAACCAAGAGGCCTCTTACCTACACTGGTCTTTGCTGGAGGATTGGCATGGGTGAGAGATTTTTTGGTTGCTGTTCAGTCAGCTGCTCAGTTGCTACTCCCAGGGTGATCATGTGTAAAGTGACCAAGATTGGTTATTTTGAATTTGGAGTATAAGAGGAGACCTAATATCAAGAAATATGCATGGAGGGATGCAATAGGGTCTTTGCCCAAGACAAAAGAGAGAGTCACACAGAAAAAGTTTGGGGACCACTGCGCTAGACTATCATCAAGGCCAGGACCTAAGAACTACTGTACCAGTAACGTGCAATATAACAGTGTTCAGGTACCACACTGCCATCTGCCCTCACTGAGGGCCACACATTCTTTATTTTATTTATTTATTTTATTTATATCCCACCTTTCTCCTAGAGTGGGACCCACCCCCTGCACTGCTGAAATGTAACAGCAGCAAACAAAACCTTGAAAAAAGAACATTCTGCTTTGAAACAAAGCACACACAGCAGAACACTTCAGGGAGCAAAGTGCCTTTTTTAAAAGGTGCACATCCCACATATGCCTTGTTTTACAGTAAAGCTCTTATTTTCATGATACACAGCAGGGCATCACATGCAGACAGAAATCAGTGCTTTTTACCTTTATGGGAAATTCAGACCTGGCAGCAGAGGCCTTTGAGAGACCACATACAGCTTGTGAGCAGCATGCTACCTAAGCGCAGACATGGGGATTCAGTAATATCAAATGGTCTGTGCATTTCCAGCAATATGGCCAATTAGTTATTTGGCTTTCACTCTATGCTGCTCTTAGAAATTCAGATTATGTGATCTGAACAGTATTCTAATGATAATTCAGTCAATTAAAAAGGAATGGGCTGAAGTTTGGGTTCATATTTCTTGCACTGGCATATAAAATGAGCTGATAGGTTAAATATTTTGTATGTACTTTGGTCATGTGATTATATTTTTGTAATTACACTGTTAAACTGACAACCTTTACTAATTAATAAAATTTGTTTGTTCATCCTTAGAAATTCGGATTATCAAAAGAAATAAATATTTTCCCAATTTTATTACAAGAGCTCTTTGAAGACTCTGCATTCTCCCTCCTTCTACCCTTCCCTCAATAATTCTAAAATTGAGAAAGGACTGCATTGTTATTAAGAGCAAGTGAGAAACAAATTCAGTCTGAAGTTTTCAAAAATAAAAGCTTTGTACAAAACTGTGCAAACAGCCCCAAGCCTTAAACAGACACAAATGGAATCTATATCTCTTATCAGTATATCTTACCAAGAGATATGTACAATCGTATGCATTTCTATTTACAAACAGTTCAAATGAATTACAACAATTCCTCCCAAGCAAATAAAGGTGGTGGTTGAGCCGGGGATCCGTTAGAACCAACCTGCTGAAGAAGATTGCTCTACTCCTGATTTTGACTATGATTTAACATTTAGTATTTTTATTCAAAGCATATTTTCCCAACCTTTTGCAAAATGATCAGTATTTGACATAATTTAAATAATTTCAACTATCAAGTGGCAAAAGACAATAAATAGGCTTTAATAAAGATATCACTCTTACAGATTGTGGATTTCAAAATATAGTTAGCAACAGAACACACTGTACCTTTCTATATATCCTGTAGGTGTTCCAACCAGACCATCAAGTCTTTCCTGAAGGGCTGCAAGAATCTGAGGATTTTGCATCATTTGTACAGTCAACTGACGAGCTTAACAAAAACAAAGATGAGACTTTTTAAAAAATTATACAAGCTTATTAAAAACAGCTCTAGTTTTGTGGCGGACATTAAGATCTTTCCATCAAGACCCATACAGTATTAGTGTACAGAAGGCAAGTATCAAATAAAATAACACCCTACCTTGACAAATCCAATGTTACAGGAGCATGACAACATGTTCGGTATGAAAAACTAAATACCCTGAGGGATAGCTTATTATACAAGGCTACAATCAAGCCTAAGAGACAAAGTCACACAGATTATACATTGCCTTCTGAGCAGGTTTCTGAATAAAATGCATAAAGCATATCTTGTGTTTATTTACAGGACAAATTTTAATAATCTCACCTCAACTCATAGTACCCTTACCTTTGCTATTAGCATCCTCTCCAGATTCTTCTTCTTCTACTTCTTCAACATCTTCCATGTCTTGCTGGTCAAGTTCAGCTTGTTCTTTACTATTAAAAAGTACAACAAACCAAGAGTCTGAATCTGTATACAAGTTTTTCTAAGAAGTTACACCAGATAAAATCTCACAACATTCTCGTTCAGAATATATCAGAAGATACAGCCTTTCAAATCATTTCTCTACAGCAAACCCAGTTCTCTCTCTACTACATAGTCATTTGCTTTTTTGGCTTTCAAAAGCTAGTATAACCAGAGGCAAATACTTTCATACTGGTGTTCTTTTACAGTACAGATTCATGATGCATAACAGCTATCTCATCTCCTGTAACCTCTTTTCCCTCACATTTCTGCTTAAATGCCAGAGTTCCACTGTTATGCAATAAATCTGGAATTATGTGCATTCTAACTGAGGATATTCAAATTCAAAGCACAGCAGGCTGTGCTTCAGTTATGGCCTTTTGCAATTAAGAAAACCCTCTAGTTAAGAGATTTTTTTTCCAGATACTAACTATAGTGGCAAACAGGCATCTTTCAGAATCACTAAGAAGGAAACTTTTATACATTTGCATCAGATGACATGACATATTGTAACAGAAATTTCAGGAAACTTAGATTTCTAGGATTTGCAGATCAAGGAATTCGCAAGAGGACCTAGTAATTGAAAATCCATAAGTTTATTTCCATTTGTCGACAAAGGAAAACATTGAACTCAGTGGAATTCAAGTTCCAAAAGCTGAGAACCCCGAACAAGACAAAATGGCTCTTTTTATATTATTCAAGACAAAGAAGCTTCTTCAATACACCTGATTGGCTAATTACAATTTAAACATATAGAATTCTTACAATCAGAACAGAAATACATGCATACATTAAAACTGCATCATCACGCCTTACCCCCTCCTGTAGGAATTCAGTGGCTTTCCCTTCTAACCTTGCTTCTGAATGTCTACTATGTATCCTTATCTCAGTAGTTTATGTTATGTCTTTCTACTGGTGCCAGCTTCCATCTAGGTCAAGATGCACTCACTATTCCTTTGCTCTAGTAACTCCAAGCCTTTATTTAAAAACCATTTCTCTGGCTGACAAAGGTGACTCCATCTTTCTATAGTTTTTATATTTCAAAAAGGAATTTCCACCACAATATCTGACTTCAACAAGGATTGCATCATACCAAATTTTTGCTATTTATCTTCTGAATATTATACTTCTTAAGTGATTGTCAGAACTCTAAGCAATTGGTTGACTAGAGTGCAATATAAACAATGAATTCTAAGAACAATAAAACAACACAGGTTGAGCACTCCAAATTTGAAATGCTTCAAAATCTGAAACTCTTGAGCACCAACATATACCACTAGTGGAAAAATCCACACCTGAGCTCATGTGATGGGTCAGGGATGCTGAAGTCCTCCTATATAAAATGGCATAAGTCAGCAGCAATGGCGGCAGTTAAGCCCCAGCCACATATTCTTTAGGCTCCTCTGCCTCTGGGAGCCCACCAAATGCCTTCTTCCATTTTCAAAGCAGCTGCAGCAGCACTCCTGCTCATTCCTTCGCAAAGCAGAAGTAAGTGGCTAACATGGAAGCCTAGAGGCATGGGGGCTAAAAGAATGCATGCCTGGTGACCAGGGTTTGCCGCCACCTCCACTACTGCCCTGGGACTGTTTCTCGGCCAGGTGTATATGAAACATTTATGTTTGTGCTTAGACCAACCCCAAGATATCTGATTTTGTATATGCAAATATTCCAAAATGCAAAACACTTCTGATCCCAATCATTTTGGATGAGGGATACTCAACCTATACTATAATCAGAGTTCTGTAAGCTTAGAGTTTCATTTTCACTTTTTTCAATGAGTGAAACTATATAGTGCATCTTACATACTCAGCATAGATTTCAAACTTTACGTACTTTGATAATAATTATACTGAAAAAGGAGTTGTGTACATCTTCCTTTAAATATTTTTTCCACTTGTATTTCCCCCTTGAGTGCATACTACCTTGCCTTTAGCATCATTTGTAACTGACATATTTGGGAGAGGAAGACAACATTGTCTTTCTAATTTAGCATTATTGACCAAAATCAAAAGAGAAGAGACAGGCTCAAACACAACACTACTGGCTTCAGACATGTAAAATCTCCACAAAGTGTACTATACTTGGGGTCTCACTGACATCCTATCCTCACTGGGACACGATTTGAGGCATGCAACATTCTCCATTCTATATTGTGTATACAATGTCTATGGTCTGTACATATCATCTGTGCTCTTCCATGTCAATGTGTGAACACAACACACAAAGTCTATGCATTTTAAGAAAAGCATAAATTATGCACACATCTATGCTGGATCTTACAGCTGTGCAATGTATCCCAAAGCCTAGAGCTCACTTAATGCACAACTGTCTATTAGCTCCCTGCCTATGAGGGGTAGTCTATTTCTTCAATGAAAGTTTGGGTACACTAAGGACTGCTCTTAATCCAACCTCTAACACAGTGTAATTGCTTGCACAACTACAGTGGGCCCTTATTATCTGCTGATGTTTGGCTCCAGGACCTCTCGGGAATAACAGAATCCATTTTCAAACCGTGTATGCTTGAATCCATGTATAAAAATTGTGTATAAGAAGGGCCGCCTGTATATCCTTGGCCCTTTAAAATGGGATAGTCAAATGTAGTTCTCCACATATTTTTGGAAAACAGCTTCTCCAACTGTTCATCATTGATTGCTGGCTTAGGACTGGTGGGAGTTGAAAGGCTAAATCTGGATGGCCATTATTGTGCTCATCTTCTTTAAGGGTTCACAGTAAACAAAAACAACATGAACAGGGCATATCAGCCAGAATTCTGTTGGCCCACTGCATAAATATTAAAATACAGTTGGCCCTCCTTATGCACTGATTTTTTTATCCATGGATTCAAGCATCCATGGCTTGAAAATCTTTTAAAAATATATAAATTCCAAACACAAACCTTGATTTTGCCATTTTATATAAAGGACATCATTTTGCTATGTCATTATATTTAATGGGACTTGAGCATCCATGCCTTGTTAACATGCTGATCCTAAGCCCTTAAAAAAGATATAATAGTACCTTAGCCAAAGTTAAAGAACATGCTTACTTGTCAATGTCTGCCATTTTTCCAGACCTCAGAAAACCTCTGGAAGAGAAAAGAAAGAATTAGTTTACTGTTAAGTTAAGCATACAGCAGAATCTTATGCTTGAACTAAGATTCTATCTTTTTATAATGAATATAGGAGACATGCTTCTGCTACTGGAGCAATGTTCAAAATTAATCACTGCACAGCCCCTCATGTTATAACCACTATGTGATGCTGCATGAAAAGACTGAGACAAAATTACAAGACAGTTATACAGAAAATTGCAGAGTTTAGCCGATTGTCTGACACTGCAAGGAATATATAGTAGAAATCCAATATGCATTACTGATATACTGGCATGTAAAATTAGTCTATGACATCTGGGGCAACATAGTGAAATTGTTATCCTCTTGAGATGAAGACAGTTTTCGCTACTCCACAGAAATTTTGAATTGTACTATTGCTTTATTACACTATTTGAGACAAGGCAAGTTATCTGCCACTTTGAACTGTCATGACAAATAGTCCAATCTCTTGGCATGACTATACCATCTATAAAGGTGGCACATGATACAGGCATCTTTGGCATTACAAACACAGGTTGTATTGAAGACAGGACAGCCAGTGTGATCTACAGGTACAACCACTCTGCATGGTCAAACTTGTCCCATGCTGCTGAAGTAAATTCACTTGAAGAAATGACACAGTAATGTATGTAGTTCTACCTATCCCTCTGCTGCCATCAACTTTGTAAACTTACACTTATTCCAACCACTGCCACCAAATGTGAGGTTCTGCCTATCCCTCTGCTGCCACCAAATGTGTTGGCTTTCACTTATCCCAACCACTGTCACCAATGCAAGGACCTCCTCCTGCTGCACCACTGTGGTCATGAACTGTGGGGACCGCCTAGATGCTCTCATGGTTGATGTGTGAGATTTTATATTCTACCCCCAGTGAACACCACCACTCTTTACTACCACAAAAACTGTGTCTGAACTCATTTTTCCTAGATGTAGTGTTCATAGACTAAGAAATTATCACACTACACTCTTAAAGCATTGCTATTCTACTTTAAGTGCTCTGGCTGCCTCCTGTTGTATTCTGGGATTTACAGTTTAGAGAGAGGCATTTAATCAACCAGAGAGGTTTTATGCTACCATCTTCAGAATGCAACAGGAGGCAGCCAGAGCAGTTCAAGTGAAATAGCAACGCTTTAAGAGTGTAGTGTAATCATCTCCCTAAATATCACTCTAACCTATCCCTAATTCTAACAGACTACTACTTTCTCATTCTGACCAACTGTCATACCACAGCCTTTTCAAAATCCCTTCAGACATTCATCAATCACTCCCAACATTCAGTTCTCTTACCTCTCCTGACAGATAGATAGTGCAGACATATCATCTTAATATTTAATAAATGAAACAACATTTCCCCCCAAAAAGCCCTGAACAACATAGGTGGCACTGATTTTCACTGGATTACACTGTGCATTCTTCTAGTGTGCTGAGAATCTTGAAGTAACAGCCAGTGCTAATATGTATAGAAAGGAGCAGAATTGCTTGCTGTATGAAGAGAAATATTCCCAGGATTATAAAAGAAAATACAAAATCTACAAAAGAGTTAAACTTTTACTGGCCAAACAAAATGTATGCCCCCTTCTTGGTCATGTGGAGACCAAGACAAAGATCAGTAAAATTTCAACCCCATTAGCAGCAGTTTTGGCATCCACAGTGTCTGTCTTTTGTGATGCCACAGGCCCCTTTGTTAGGTAGAAAATACTGTATTGAATTTCTCAAGAAGTCTATGCACTGCTATGTCTGGGGGAAAACTTTGGGTGCTATACTGAAGTTTTTATCTTCAATAATGGCAAAACTCTCTTTTGGTTTATGATGGACTACGTTTTACCTATACAGCTGCATCTCTCTCCAGCCAAGTAAATACAGTACAGGTATCTACAGTATTATGCTCAAAAAGTATTGGATTTTAGAGTTCGCTATACAGTGGTGCCTCGGGATACGAAATGATCGGGTTACGAAATTTCCGGGATACGAAAAAGTTGGATTGGCAAAACCTGTTTCGGGTTACGAAATATTTTTCGGGTTACTAAATTCATTTCGGCGCGAAATTCAAATGCTGCAAAGTGCAGCTATAGGCTTTCCAGTGCTAACGGAAAAGTGTTTCGGGTTACGAAATTTTCGGGTTACGAAAGGAATGGCGGAACGAATTAATTTCGTAACCCGAGGCACCACTGTACGTGGCTTTGACCATATGCGGAAAGCCACATGGAAGCGCACGGGGCGTCGCGTGCTGCCGCGCCGCCACATGCACAAGCCCCATTCACGTGAATGGGGCTTGAGCATGCGCAGAATTCAGCTTATTGGGGGGGGGTCTGGAACCCCCCCCCCCAGTGTGCCCCACATAAGCCGAGGGCACACTGTACTTCAGATTTCAGATAAGGAATACTCAGCCTGTACTCTCAAACATTTGTTTTTCCCAAATAAACATCTATCATTTTTTGTGTCGTATCTGTGCTGTGTAACATGAGATGGAAAATACAAAATTAATGAAATAGATGTGTTCCTTGGTATTACTACTGTACCAGCGCTGGAAACAGCATGGAAAATATAAAGGCTCCTACGTCACAAAAAAGAGCATCTGAATATTTCAGCTACTTTTTTACTCAGAATATGCACAGGTGAAAGTCAGCTAAGTCTCACATAAGGTTTTTGTTTTTAAATTAATCTTCCAGAGACCTCTTGAAACATTAGTCCAAGACACTTTCAGAAAATACTTTTTTCTTTCTCCAGCCTCCACTCTTGTTGATTTTCATTTTGGTGTACAAGCTCATAGATCTATTTAAAAGCATTAGGTGCCCTACTTAATAAGATGCTTCAGTAGTATACCAGCAGCCATTTTTGAAAATGGCCTGAACAAATATATTCCAATTTACTCACAATGGCCACCCAAATTTTTAATTCCAAAACATGATTTCCATGTCATCAATGTGGAAACTGCTGTCAGAATGACAATTACAGAAATTGGTTAGGAGAACATAAAACCTATTAACTGAATACTCCATTCTGATGAATCTTAATTTCCCCCCACCAATAAAATGGATACATTATTTGGTTTATATGCACCAGTTGTTTACAGCAACATATTGTCATGTCACCACTATTTAAGGCCAATTCCTTTATCACAGTAACTAGTAAAAGATCACTTCTATATGACCTTTCTGCATGATAGGACTTAACAGCACCAACCTCAATCAGATCACATCATACAAAAATCCTCCATATGTCTTGCTTTTTAGTCATTTCATATCCCCTTCTACTGTGCCCAAGACTATGGGGCTTTCGACTATGTAGCTGCCCCATTACTGGCCGGATCGGTGCTGCAGCAACCAAATCCCGTGGCCCTGATCTGCCCTCCAGAGAGCACAAAAAGGAGCTGGAAAAACCAGCTCCTAATTGCGCCCTCTAAAGGGTGTCATAGACATGGTGGCACAGCTTTCTGATGCCCTTTTGGTGCTGCATCATGTATATATATATAAAATTTATTCGGTCATTGACCAGCAAGGCTGCATCATGTAGATGCAACGCCAGGGCTGCACCATGATGTCATGCACCATCTAGAAGGGCACACGGCATTATGACATGATGGGGGGAGTTATGGCACTCAGCGTGCCAGACTATATAGCCCTTATGTTTCCTTTTTTGCCTTCAAACATCTATATTTCTACAATCACAAATAAAGGTCTGGATCACCTAGGTTCAATTCCCTGCTTGGCCATTAAAACCCACTGAGTGACCTTGGGCGAATTACACTCTCTCAGCCACTGAAAACCTTGTGATAGGTTCATCTTAGGGCCAACATGAGCTGAAAGCAACTTGAAGGCACACAACAACAACAAGCACAATGCAAAAGGAAGTGTAGGCCATTAATGCTATCTTAAAAATGGCTTACAACCCTGGCCTTCATTTTGAAGTGTACCATTAACCAGAAAAAGAATAAGCCACACTGAAGAGAGCTAAATAGTATTCTGGAGGAGTAGAGACAATGGTAGGATGCAAGGGATTGATTAGGTTTTTGTCTGCAGTAGTGGTATCTTGGGAGGCAGTCTGCACAAGTGACCTTGTTCATTTTGATGTAGTGGGAGGGGGAAGGTTTGGCACAGGTGACTGTCTTGACACTGTCTCACATGTGTTTTTATCAGCATCACTAGTTTGTCATTTGTGAAATTGGTATTTCGTTGTCTTTGTCAAAGTAAAAGTGTAATTTGACACATGGAGCTCAAATCCCAGTTTTGTATTGTTACTGGGCTCTGAGACTCAAGAGTTTGTTCTGTGTAAAATGAATGATGGATGAGAAAATCACTCCATTCATAAGAGACCCCAGGTTTCTGTAGCTTGAGATAATTTTATCTGTAGATCTCAACACATCATGGCATACCCCTCTCCATCAAAACTCCAAATGTGCCCAGCAGCCTTCAGTATTAAGAGACTGTGGTATTAAGGAAAGCTGTACCCTGAGAATTAAGTTTCTGTACCTGGTAAATTTCATCAAATACAGAAACCTCTAGATTTGATTAAGGCCTGGTACATACCTCCCTGTCAGGGCAGGTTGGAGGCGTCCAGTTTTCCCCCAGAGGGATGCTGCAGCAGCCTAACTGCACACCGTCCCTCCACCTAAAAAGAACCTGGAAAAACTGGGTTCTTTTTCTGACGCCGCACAGACGTCACAAGTGCGCCATTGGTGCACTTGTGACGTAAGCAACATGCAGCAACATATGTATGGTACGCGTCGCTTACATCATCATGGCAGCACCTGTGTGGACGGGACGCTGCCATGATGCCACCACCGTCACATGCTAGGGTTCTGGAGTGTGTGGATGCTGTGCGCTCCAGAACCCTAGTATCGGCGGCGGCACACTGCTTTTGGCCTGTCTGTCCCAGGCCTAAGACTGTTCTGAACATGTGACACAAGGCCTCTGCTATAGCAATCATTCCATTTTATATACAAAAACACTTGACACTATATCTTACTGTCTACAGTTATGAACTACAGTGCTAGTAAATTGATTTCATAGAATCAGAGTTGAAAGAGACTGCACGGGCCATCCAGTCCAACACCCTGCCATGCAGGAAATCCAAATCAAAGCATCCCCAACAGATGGCCATCTAGCCTCTGCTTAAAGACCTCCAAGGAAGGAGACTCCACTACACTCCGAGGGAGTGTGTTCCACTGTCGAACAGCCCTTACTGTCAGGAACTTCTTCCTAATGTTGAGGTGGAGTCTCTTTTCCTGTAGCTTGCATCCATTGCTCTGGGTCCTGTTCTCTGGAGCAGCAGATTTAGTGCTACTAAAATTGACTGTGGTCAACAACACAATGTTGGTCCATAATCTATCACCTGCTGGTCCCTGAAGAGCTTCTAGCAAGAAATAATTGTAGCCAATAGAGACAAATATGGTACCCGCCCCAAGCATATTGGGAGCCGGGGGGACATAGGCAACTAAGTATAGTATAATACTGGTTGCACCCTATTCTGTCTGTGCAATAGCTGACTGGCACACCATGGGAATAAAACAGAAAAATTAGAGATTACCAAAGATAGATTCATAAGTAAATAAGCAGTTTTCAGGGGGAAATATCAATAAGAACAAAGAGTCCTGTAGAACCTTAAAGAGTACAACAGTTTTTCTCTCACATTCATTTGAATTTTTTTATCCAAATTCTACATCAAGTATGTTCAGCCTGGCATTAGGATGGTATCACCAACACTAATATTCAAGCAACATTTAAGATTCTAAAACAGCTTTCTTCTTTGCCAGAGTAATTTGCCATCAAATTGTCACCAAGACAGGCAGGACATCTTCCACAATGTTCAGTGCCAAAATTCAAGTATTTTCTTTAAGCACAATTAAGTTTGGAGAACAAGTAAAACATTGTAATAGGAAAACAGTTACAGTGTATTTCTACATTAGTGAAAATGTAAGCAAAGGCAGACATAATGCAAGTGAAGTTCACAGCAGGTCCCCAGATCCATGATCAGCTGAACATAATCCTGACTTCTCAAGTGAAATGACAAAAAAGGAATACCAACAAACCAAGTGCTAGCATACATACAGTTCCTGGCCCTTGTTGCAAATTCATGCTGAGTGTTTACTTCTGAGTTTTGTGTTTGTTTTCTTTAAACAGAGATACATTTTAATTCATTTCAAGCACAAATTGTGACAGGGAGTTATTGATAAAATCATGGGCTCTATAGTGTGCATCAAGAGTAATTATGGACTTTTTTTCACAGAGCACAACAGAAAGTTATGGGTAAACTAACAACACAATTGTTAGCTCAACAAGAGGGCCAACAGCCGGTTGAAGCAACATTAGACTGGCTGAAGCTGTGATGAATCCAAACCTGGGTCCTTCGGGGTAAAACCCAGAAATTTTATTTTGGAGGAACTCCCATTGGTCTCCATGTTCTGGAAATAACCAGTATTCAGGAGATTTGAAATACATACTTTGCAGAACTAAAAATTTATTTAACATTTTAAGAATATGATGTGTTTAAGTATCACAGAATTTAACATATAACACACACTCATTCATAATTATTACACAACAGAAAGAGGTATATACTGTAGGTATAGGCTGTTTTATCCTAAAGTGCTCTTTTTCTTCAGCCACCTGTACACTGTAGAATGACCTTCTGGAATAGATTCGACAGCTGAATACACTGCCTGAATTCAAAACAGCTTTAAAGACCAATCTCTTTCGGCAGGCTTATCCAGATGATTTTTAAATTGTGAATTTTAAATATGGATTGTTTTAATTTGTCTTTTTAAACTGATGTGCATTTCAATTGATGTTTTTAACTCATGTGGTTTATCTATTCATTGTTGTTATTCCCCACCTTGACCCATGGGGAGAGGTGGGAAAGAAATTATTGTTGTTGTTGCTGCTGCTATTGTTATGATTAATTTGTTCCAGTAAGCAAACAAAGAAAGGAAGAAATGAAAACTATAAGCACTCTTGTTGATGAAAACAAAGAGAAGGACATTTATTCGTTTACTGATGGTTTTAAATAGTTATATACTACCCATCTGGCAATGCCCTTAAGAGTGGTTTACAAATACAATTGGCATAAATATAGTATGTAGAGCTCATCATAAAGTGTTCTGTACATTTCTATGACGTAAAAAAAAAATTCAATTTTTAAAAAACTAAGAGTAGATCTGGATGTTGATGCAAACATTGTAACCACAATAGCCTTGCTTAGGAAAGTGGTATCAAACACTCTATCTTTCTAGTATGCTGTACTATGGAGTATATACTTCATTCAATATACTATTCAGGCTGGCCTCGCACATTTGCAAGGCTACATGACACAAGGAATGGGCTGGGAATCCTTCCACTACAAAGGGCTCTGTCCTGGTCCCAGTGCTATTCAACATCTTTATCAATGACCTGGATGACAGAATTGGAAGCATACTTATCAAATTTGCAGATGACACCAAATTAGGGGGAATAGCTAATACCCCAGAGGACAGGATCAAGATTCAAAATGACCTGAATAGACTAGAAAGCTGGTCCAAAGCTAACAAAATGAAATTCAACACGGAGAAATGTAAGGTATTGCACTTAGGGCGGAAAAATAAAATGCACAGATATAGGATGGGGGACACCTGGCTGAATGAAACTATGTGTGAAAGGGATCTAGGAGTCCAAGTAGACCACAAGTTGAACATGAGTGAACAGTGTGATGCGGCAGCTAAAAAGGCCAATGCTATTTTAGGCTGCATCAATAGCAGTATAGTGTCTAGATCAAGAGAAGTAATAGTGCCACTGTATTCTGCTCTGGTCAGGCCCCACCTAGAATATTGTGTCCAGTTCTGGGCACCACAATTCAGAAAGGACATTGAGAAACTGGAGCGTGTCCAAAGGAGGGCAACAAAAATGGTGAAGGGTCTGGAAACCATGCCCTATGAGGAACGACTTAGGGAGCTGGGGATGTTTAGCCTGGAGAAAAGAAGGTTAAGAGGTGATATGATCGCCCTGTTTAAATATTTGAAGGGATGTCATATTGAAGAGGGAGCAAGCTTGTTTTCTGCTGCTCCAGAGAACAGGACCCGGAGCAATGGATGCAAGCTACAGGAAAAGAGATTCCACCTGAACATTAGGAGGAACTTCCTGACAGTAAGGGCTGTTCGACAATGGAATGCACTCCCTCGGAGGGTGATAGAGTCTCCTTCCTTGGAGGTCTTTAAACAGAGGCTGGATGGCCATCTGTCAGGGATGCTTTGATTTGGATTTCCTGCATGGCAGGGGGTTGGACTGGATGGCCCTAGTGGTCTCTTCCAACTCTAGGATTCTATGATTCTATGAAAATACTAAATGGCCATATATCACATTATTTCATGTTGCAATGTCAAGAACAAGATCTGTTTCTGGAGCCCTCTCAGATTCATTCAATCAGACCCAGATTCCAGTCCCACAACACCATAGCACACCATTGCAATGTAGAAAGGGCGATTAATTTTAAGGCAAAAGGGAAGGGCATAAGCTGCATGCTGCTAATTCCTCCACCCCAACTTCCCAGTGTGCTAATTATCTTTTATAATACAGTCAGCCCTTCATATCCAATGGGGATTCTGTCCTTAAGTCCCATTCTCTTCACTGGCGTGCAACACGCACATAACCATGTTGGGGTGACCGCAATGCACACACTACCGTTGAGAATGGGGCGGGGCCATCTGTGGATGCTCCAATCTGTGGATGGAAAGCATGTGGAAAGAAGCACCAAAGGTATTCAAAGGAATCTATTCTAAAAGAAAGAGGCATCCATGCTCTTTTGCCTCTTTTACCTTTTGCCCTTTTCCAAAACTCTCCTCAACAACTTTAGTTGCAGTTTTATATTCATTACTCATAAAAACCAAGTTCCTGTCAATGCCTGTAGTACAAAAGGGTGAAGTAAAAAGGAAAGCGGGGTTTTTTAGGACTAAGTCAAACTATGAAAATAGACAGAAGTACCAAAAGAGGAACTAGTGTGATGTAGTGACTTGAGTTTTGAACAAGGACTCTGGAGGCCAGGCAGCAAGCCACAGATTCTCAGCTCCAGAAAACCCCATGATATGGCTGCTGCAAATCAGAAATGGCTTGAAGACACACAACAACAAAGCAAAAGGGTTAAGTGGGATATAAAGCCAGCTAGTAAATAAAAATACTGGAAAACAGACAGAGCAGTGACACTGTGCTGTGCCACCACAGCACAAAAGATATTTAAGACAGATCTGCTATTACTCTGATTATATAGGAATTGCTACAATAAAGAAAACCAAGGTTTGGATATAAGAAGGTCCTCTAAAAGCTATAGGCAGGACAGCACCATAAAACTAGTAGCTTTATACACAACATCAGAAACAAAATTTGCTACCTAACTACCAGAGTTGCCCTTCTGTCAACACACTATATCTGCACAGAAAATGTGGAATAAGCAAACTGTTGCATATCTTTTGATTATCTAGTTCCAAAATGCAATTCATTTTCTATGAAAGACTTCTGATTTGGAAGATCTAATAAAAGCTCGTGTTGCAGTTACCATACCAAACCTAGTTAGAATTTTTATTCATTTAAAAGTGTCCACTCTTCCAAAGTAAGACGCAATTAGCCACATGTAATCATAGGTTCTTTTAATGAAGAAGTGAACATTGCTCACGAGAGAGCACCAACGGTACTGACAGTGGCACACCACAGGCAAGTAGTGTTCACATGCAGAAGGACTCCTCCTAGGTGCAAGGGCTCTACCTCCTTTCTGCACATGTACAACACGTGGAGGCCTTATACATATCTATTACAGTAAACAGAAGCCTGTGCAGAGCTTCTCTATGCCTGTCCTGACAGTTCCATACTATTCTCTATTACTATTAATAATGAGCACAGAGGGCATCTTCTCCAGCCCAAGTTCACAGAGGTTATTTATTCATGCGTATCCTAAGGAAAAGGAGCAGAGCTTTAGCATGAAGATCACTCAACTTCTTAGAACTGCATCTACAGTGGACCATATTAAACCCAAACTATTTTCCAGCAAGAAAGGGGCAGGTAGCCTCACAAAGGACCAAAAACATCCTGGATCTCAAGGGAAATTACTTTTTCTGGTGCCAATTTCAAGTTTTATTTACTGGTTTTTACGAGACTTAGTCTGCCACATCTCACATGGCCAAAGAGAGAAATGGACACAGATATATGTTCAGGTCATCTTAACTGACAACAAAAACAACACCTTCACAAAATGTATGCCTGTGACTCTAACACCATCATTTTTCTTTTCCTGTATGATTCTTAACACTTTAGCCTGATGAAGAAGCCAGTGGCGCTTTGGAAGCTTGCCAGACATGCATCATTGTATTGTGGATTTTGAATGCTATTGTATTTTGTTATTTGGCCAATTCCACTGCCCTTGGATATGTTTTCTAGATTTGAGGACGCCACATGGCCATTAAAACGATCTACCTATTGACAAATCACTATCTGGTACCACTTAAGGAATAAATGCTAATGTAAACACTAAAAGCCAGAGTACTTTAATGAAGCTGCCAACATACCTATTGAATACTTTTACAGCATTATGCTTCTGCAAAGTTTGTAAGAGGAGAGTAAGGTTTCAATATTTTACATTAATAGAAGTACACAACAAAATGCAGGGTTCTCCCAGATGAGGCTTTTATCATGCTGTCATCCCATGAAGACGCAGGAATTTAAGGTAGGGTCAGCGGATGGTGTCTTCCTTCTTTGATTGTTCTAGTGCTTCTTTGGCCTTTCCCCCCATCAAATAAGGCATTAGTAAAATACTGAATACATGAAGTGTTGTTGTTTTTTACTTTGTAATACTAGTAGTTTGTGGGAGCTAGCTAAGTCCAGCCTGCAACATGCAAACTAGGTAGTTCCAAATGTTAAATTTTTTCACTTGTTAAAAAACCCCTCCATATTAGCCACTAATACAGGTACACCTCAGTAAAAGAAGATTTGTACCTAGGCATTACTTCTTCAACACAAAATCTGGTACCAGAAGCAGAGATAGCATGGAAAGAATAGGAATAGCTTTCTATACCACAGGGGGGGGGGGGACAATTCAACATGTTCCAGCAAACCTTTTATCCAAAACTAACAATATGCACACGTGAACTGAAACAACCAGGTCTGGGGTAAGCCTTGCATAACTAAACAAAATCATGGCCAACCTTCTGGATACTGCTTGAAAGCTTGTTTGGGGTGTTCCCCCCCCTTCACCAGCCCCCACCTTTTTTACGATTTCCATTTTGGTGGTCAAACAATAAGGTACATGTGTCTTGCTTTCTGTCATGCTAGGGGTAACTGGTGACGAGGCAGTCTAATCTGCTTTCCCCTTTTCCTTCTGTTTTGCTCTTCATGCATGTTCGTTAACAGATTTGGGGGGCAGTTGCTATGTACCTTGCTTGCAGGCAGGCAGACATCTACAGTAGAATTGCTAAATAAAAACTGTATTTTCACTCAACTCAAGCTTTACTGTTTTGTTTACTGCAGACATGATGCTGAAAACCAATACCAAAAGTCCCCCTTTCTTCAGCTGTTCAACATCCTCCCAATGCTGCTTAAAAAAATCCACTCAGTCAGAGAATGAGGAGGGAAAAGGGGAGGGCATTAAAACACTTTGTAAAAAAGAGCTTCTTGGTCAGAGACTTTATTAACTGAGGCAACTGACTTCTACTGACTTGAAAACCAGTAAGAATTTCACGTAAACTTAACATCTTACTAACATTTATTCCAGAGAAACTGGAGAGCCATCAACTTGCCTCAGATTGTTAGGGGCTTTCTCAGCACTTAGATTACCACCTTCACCACTGCGAGATGTGAAATAAATGTGCAGAAAGCATCCATGCCTTGAAAAACTCAGATCCACAATAACCCCTTCCTCCTTTGAGCATAGGACAGTAATGCTTTCCAACTATGACCCACCATTATCCAACCTACAACGTGAATTATTTGGGGGGGGGGGAACACTTGCCTCTCCTTGCTCACATCTGCCCTTTCCTGGCTACATTACAGCCACAACACACACAGTGGGCCTAGCTGTTCCTGTGGCTGACCTGGGGACAGATAGAGGAAAGGGAATAAACTACACAGGCAACAGCACTTCCAGTCGAGTGTCCTCACTTCCCCCTGAAATTTCCAGCATCATCTAGTTTGCCTTCTCAGTTGAAATACAGCCCCGTAACCTGATCTTGGGGAAAAAAACACCCTGAGGAGTACTGTGGCACCTTTAACACTAACAAAGCACATTCGGAATGATTTAACATTGCCACATCAACCCAGTGAGCCAGAAATAGCCCATCTTTGTTAAGCTTGTTGTTGTTGTTGCATGCCTTGAAGTCTTACTGACTTATGGCAACCCTAAGGCGAACCTATTAAGTGATTTTCTGGGCACCCGTTTCTTCAGAGGGGGGTTGCTACTGCCCTCCTCTGAGGCTGAGAGCGTGTGACTTGTCCAAGGTGGGTTTCCATGGGCTATGATTCAAACCTAGTCTCCAGAGTCAGAGTCCAACACTGAAACCATTACCCCACGCTGGGTCTCTTTTGTTTTGCTCATTGAGCCCTAAAAAAGGAGTAGAACAAATTCTTCTTTCCCCCCCTAGATTCCCTCTCCTCAACGGACACTTCACAGCCGCCATCGGCTAAGGAGGCCTTTCAGACTCCCACAGCCTCCACCGACAGGGAAGGGAAAGGAGGCCAGAGGTCTTTTATTACCTGCAGCCACAGCCCTGTGGAGTCACACCACACGCCGTAGGAGTCTGCTCAAAAATGAGCGGATCTGGGTTGTTGTTTTTCCCCTTGGAAGTCTGAGAGGAAACAGGGAGCTGAGGGGTTGTTTTAACAGGCAAACTAGATATATATGTGTGTGTGTGTGTATATATTTGAGAGAGTGCATTTTGTAGAGGCGGGATATAAATAAATTTTATTATTATTATTATTATGTGTATGTATATACTGTGTGTATATGTACTGTGTATATATGTATATACATATAGTGTGTGTATACTGTGTATATATAGCATGTGTACTGTGTGTGTATATATATATATGTATATAATGTGTGTGTATACATATATATATATATGCATACTGTGTATATGTGTGTGTGTATATAGAGAGAGTTGTGTGTGTTGTGTGCCTTTTCAGAGTCCTTTCTGACTTTTGATGCCCCTCAGGCGAAACTCTCCTGGGGTTTTCTTGGCAAGGTTCGTTCAGAGGCGCTTTGCCATTGCCTTTCGACTCCAGAGGGTTGCTTTTGTGGCCAAAGTATAGGTTTTAATAGCCAAACCGTTTAAAGGGCGGACAACAACAACAACAACAACAACTTATTTATACCGGGCTCTTCCAAACGATCGAAGCGGCTGACATTAAATCAAGCCCTGTGTGTGTGTGCATGGATGTCTGCGTCTGTGTATATATCTATATATCGCTACCATTGCCCTCCATCCCTCCCTAACCTCAACTCCTGCGTGATCCTTCCCGCCACAAGCCGCAGCCTCCAGCCCCGCCGAAAAGAAGCGCTTTTACACCACAATCGTGGCCTCTGAAACCTTCCCTCCCCCTTTGGATCCAGACAGCGCCATTTAACGTTGAGCCCTGGAGGAGGCCAACCGCCCCGTCGCCCCACGTGTTTGTCGGACTAGGCCCGAAGGAGCCAAGCGCCTCGCCCCGAAGGCCCAAGCGAGCTCCTGGAGGGGAGAGAAGCGGCCTTTATACCCCCTTCATAGAGCGAGGCGGCTTCCTTCCCCCGCCGCCATCTCAGAGAGTCCCTTCCTTCCCTTCCCGGCCATTTCAAGGGCCGCCACGCGGGGCCCCGCTCCTCCCTACCTGCCGCGCGAGGCCGGCTCTCTCGCAGTGACTCAGGCGGCGCAGAGAGAGGAGAGCAGCAGGAGGAGGAGGAGAAGGAGGAGGACGGCTGGCTGGCGGCAAAAAGAGAGAGAGACCCCAGCTCCCGCCGCTCGCGCTCATATAGAATCGACGTCACCACGTACAGCACACGCACACGCACGCGCGCCACCTGTTTCCAAGCAACCGCGCAGGCGCAAGGGCCTTCTCCTCCTCCTCCTCGCGACTGGGCTGCCTAGTGACAAGGAAAAGGGAACCCCCCCCCCTTTCTCTCTGTTTCTTCGCCCGCCAATCAAGCCGCCAACTACGCTCTCTAAGCCAATCAGAGCCCTGCATATAGGCGGAGCTGGCGCGCCCTTTCACGGGCCGGCCACGTGCTCGCGGGGTCTCCTTGGGTAGAAAGCGCACTGCGCATGCGCTTGCATGTGGGGCTGGGGAAAAGAGGGAGAGGGGGAAAATTAAAAGGGGCGGGGAAAGATCATGAGAGAAAAAAGTGACGGTTGGGAGTCGCGCGCGCCTTTCGCGCGGCCAAGCTGCGCATGCGCAGTGTGCATTTTGCCGTGGCTCAATGCTATGGAATTCTGGCAGCTAAAATGGTGTCAAACCGGATTATTTCTGCTGTGTGGATGCATCCCCTTTTTAAATGGGAGTTGAACCTCCCTCTCCTTCCACCTTTTCCTTGTTTGCATATATTTTAGTGTATAATACATACCAATACTCATAATAGTCCTTATTTCCTCAAATGTCTGAGGTTTTGTTCTGATTTATAATAATAATAATAATAGTAATAATAATAATTTGAAGTCATGGCCGGCATCCATAGTTTATTTCTGTGGGTTTTTTCAGGCTACGTGGCCATGCTCTAGAAGAGTTTAATTAAATCTTAAATGTCTAATTAACAAATTGTAAGCCGCCCTGATAGCCTTGGCTGAAGAACGGGGTATAAATAAATAAGTATTATTGAGCATTATTATTTATTCCTGACGCTTCTCCGGCATCGGTGCCTGGTGTCTTCCAGCAGTATAACAATAAAATATAATAAAAAATAAAGACAAAAACAAATCCCAGTTATAAACAGCCCCGTATCCCAACCCTCCCCCTGTTTACCATAAAATAAATATTGCTTAAAAAGCAATAAAATAAAGATTAAACAACAAAATAGATTAAAATGTTTATAACACAAATTTTATAAAAGTTAGAGGCAGATTTGCGGCGGAACAAGTATCTTCCTTTTTTAGGATTTTATCGGCCATGTCAACCCATAGTGTGACCCTTTGGCACATCACACTGTCTCAGCCTCAGGATGGCAGGGACAAACCTGGGGGGGGGGACATGAAAACCCTGTGACAAGTTTCTCCTTAGAATCCTAGACTTGGAAGTGACCGCAGGGGCCATCCAGTCCAACCCCATTCTGCCATGCAGGAACTCTCCATCAAAGCATCCCATTGACCACATGGCCATCCCCAGCCTCATAAGAGTGTGTGCAGTACTGTACTGCACTGCACTCTTAGGGCCCTTATCCCACGGGCACTTGCCGCGTTGGAATCGTAGCTCAAACGCTTCCAAGCGCGGAAGTGGATCGCCAATCGCCCTTTCCGAACGTCGCTGACGCACACTCCACTTCTTCCCGGTGACGAATCGTTCACAGAGCAACCGTTCTGTAAACGGGACTTCATTATTACAAAAATGGCTTCTTTGCGACCGCTTGACGACGGAGGGAACAGCGCAGTACCTCGATGACGTTCGAGAAGCGCAACTGGCAATCCCACCCCTCGCTTAGAAGCATTGGGCCACAATCCAGCACCACTAAGCGCTGGTGATGAAATAATAAAAATAATTTTTATATTTCTGCCTCGCCCTGCGGATCGAGGCGGATAAATCAATAAACATAGTAAAAATACAAGTATAAAATACAGATAAAAAACACCAACAGTATAATTTTAAATTAAAACATCATTGAACAGCCAGAACATCCAAAAAAATTATCGCTATAACCAGAATAGAGCGTTTTATCTTAACATCTCACTATAAGAGGTCAGGTATGAAAAAGGTCCTAGGATTACTGCTATTCCTAGGAGAACAACTATCAAAGGGTTTTATGGAAGGTTTCTCCCCAGAGAGTTTTGCCCTTGCCATCCTGAGGCGGCTGAGAGAGTGTGACTTACCCAAGGTTGATAATATTCTAGAAACCGAATAAAACCTCCACATGGAGGAAATAAGAACTATATGAGTACAGCCATGTACACTAATATGCAAACAAGAAAAGATGGAAGGAAGGGGGCTGCTCACCTTCAACTCACCATTTAAACAGGAGGCTTGCGTCCACATTGGAAGAATTAATCCGTTTTGACACCACTTCAGCTTCCATAGCTCAATGTGCTTTGCTGTGTGATAAGGGCCGTATGTTAGTGTGCACTCTTATAGTGCCGATATCCACTTTAATGTCTGGGTGCCTTCTATTGCATTCTGAGATTTGTAGTTCAGAGATGGCATTTAGAATATTTCAGCCCGAGAGCTCTTAGGCCTTGCTGGACTACAAACCCCAGAATCACAGGAGGCAGCTAGAAACAGTAAAAGTGGAAGAAATAGCAACACTATAAGGTGTGCTGTGATAATCTCCATAGGCTCACCGAAGCATATAAAATGTACTGAATGCATACAACAACAACAACAAATATTTCTTGGTTTAAACCCCCATTTATAAACTCTGGTGGGGTTGCTCTCCTGTGTGAGGCTTTTTAATTATATGCACATTGGAGCTTAGGTTATAGGATGATTGACAACTGTAATTAAGGTTGCTGCTCCTGTTGCTGCTGCAGTGTCTGTTGAATTGTGTGTTTTACAAAATACAAGAGGACGGGTGTGCCGAGACCAAACAAGAAGGGAAGACCGGTACACCTATTTAAGTTGGTAAATTTGATCCACTTATGATTAAACTATCCATAGCTTGAAAATATTAAAACATAATTTACTGTTATACATAAGTCTAGAAATTTTATTTTAAAAATTGTTCCAAAACCCCCTGGTCACCGTAAGTTATTTTATTTAAACTCTCATTTAAAAGCAACCATTCCTGGTGAAAGTGTATAGTTGATTGTTCGGCACAGCACTGAACTCCTCTATTCCATCATTTAGCCAGGTTTTAGGGTGAGAACAAACAGTTATGTCTGCTGGAATTTGTAAGTTCTTTGGTATCAATTCCTTTGCTTCATCCTTTACGTCATTTGTTCCTATATTTTACCCTCGGCTTATTCACGTGTCATATCAAAACCCATAATTTTGGCCCCAAAAAAACCTGCCCTTAGTTTATACATGATTTATAGTTAAGTATATATGGTATATAAAGAGTTGAGTATATATGGTATATAAATTTTAAAAAACCTTGATTTGCAATTTTATATAAGGACGCAATTTTACTATCCACTGTATTTAACGGACTTAAAAAATCAGTGGATTTTGGTATTCACAGCAGTTTCTGGAACCAAACCCCAGCGGATACTGTATGAACTGCATATACTTAAATTTACAGAATAGGGACTCGGTCTGGGTCTGCTTGGCCAGAATACACTAGAAAAACCTGTCCTGACACCACCCCCCCCCCTGCATCTGAGGAAGTAGACTGAAGTTCTACAAAAACTCATGCTGCCAATTTCTTTCCTTCAGTGGTCTCAAAGGTGCTACAAGATCTCTCTACATTCTGATTCTACAGACTAACATGGTATATCTTTGAATGCAGACATCCCCCATTACTTGGGCACTCTGATGCGATGTGGCAGCTGTTTGCAAATGCGTCCTGCTGTGCCACTGGCACAGCTGCCATGGCTTTGAGGTCAGAACGAGTGCCAGCATCGATCACACGGCGGGCACTCTTTCTGCTCTCAAAGCAAGTGACCAATGGCATCCGGCCAAGCGAGATGCATTGTAAACAGCCACCCGGTGTCACAACAGAGGGCCCAGGTCAGATGGGAAAATCCAGAGCAAAAAAAAATGGTTTGTTTTAAACGTTCTAAGGCAGTTATACCTTAAGTTCAGTGCTGAAATGGCCAGATCATCTGGATAGTTGCACCAGAAAAGTGGATTGAAGCCGGTTGCCGTTGGGCTGCTCAATGGGAAGATGTGGGGGTTTTGGCCTGTGCGCACAACCCTGAAGATGTGGGGTTTGAGCAGAGAATAATGACTATGCGGCAGAGGAATTCTTAAAGTGGGTCCAATAACATCATATCTCATTATTATCTTACATTGCCTTTTCCAAATATAGGGACTCAACAGGGTCATATAAAGACATAATTATTGCAATTCTGGTTTTCAGGACAGCTCTGAAGATAAAACATCACAAATACATTTGATAAAATGTTTATTTATTATGTTCTCCTGTTGATTGTGGTGGGAAAACAGCAGCAGATTAATATGCCATGTACAAATCTGTTAAAACACACAGCAGCAATTTAAAAGAACAAATAAAATAAATGCATCTTAAAAAAACCATATTTTTTAAAAAAACATAATTTAAAATCCACAGTTTTTGTGGGTTTTTTCGGGCTATGTTGCAGTTCCAGAAAAGTTTTTCCTGACGTTTCGCCAAATCTGTGGCAGCCAAGATGCCAGCCACAGTGTGGCGAAACGTCAGGAAGAAGAAACTTTTCTGGAACATGGCCACATAGCCGATAAAACTCACAAAAAAACTATGGATGCCAGCCATGGAAAGCCTTGACTTTACATTTAAAATCCACAATTAAAACTGGCTGGGTCTGCCAGAGAGAACAGGTCTTTATGCTGTTTTAATTTGTATAGTTATTCGCAATCAAATCTCTTCCGGAAGGTCATTCCAGAGGCTACAGGTGGACTGTCTACAGATTTTGGTGAGGAACTGAATACATAAGGGGCAACTAGGGGAAAAGGGACACTGGAGGGAATAATAGACTTGTATGGTTGAGGATAATGGAGATGCAGAGTGAAGGTCAGTGTGAGGTATTAGAATATGGAAGCAAGGAAAGGAGAAACCAAATGAAGGGCTTTGAAGATAAGAAGAGGATTAGGTATGCTGCATCTGGGAACAGAAAAGCCAATCTGCTTTAAGGATGTAGGATATGAGCCATGAGACTTGAATAATTTTGGCAGCAGAGTGCTGGATATATGAAGTGGACCACAGTGAGACAATGAAAAGCTTAATTTGCTTTAATAAGCTCTGAGTTCCAAAGGGAGATACTTTCAAATGACCAGGACCCAAACTATATTGGGCTTTATAGGTCCACACCAGAACTTTGAATTTGCCAGAAAGAGACTAGCAGCCATACATCTGTTGTAACAGGGGAGTTGTGCACTCCCTGTAGCCTGCCCCAGTTAGCAATCTGGCTGCAGATCTTCTCTGGTAATTGGTAATATATGGTGCCAACATTGGCTGCATCTATGCTGTAGAAATAATCCAGTTTGAAATCACTTTAACTGTCATGGCTCATTGCTATGGAATTTTGGGAACATGTAGTTTAGAGAGACATTTAGCCTTCTCTATCAGAGAGCTCTGGTGCCACAGCAAGCTACAGTTCCCAGAACCATAGCATTGAGCATGACAGTTAAAGTGTGTCAGACTGGATTATTTCTGCAGTGCGATGCAGCCTAGGTTTTAGGACAACTGGTGACTGGTAAGAGCCTACCGTATCTGGGGGAAAATATATTTTATATAAGTGTTATGATTTTATGAAGCATCAAACAGCATTTTCACATTTCAAGAAATGAAAATTCTATGTTGATCAAGACTGTATTTCAGAGAAGACTCTCCATTATTATATTTTTTTGCTGACTGATATTTTGGGAGAGAGGCAGCCTAATAATTTATCAGGGGAAAAAGCTGAGTGATAGCATAACTGACTCTATCAAAACTCAATTGGATAGAATTCGGTCCCTACTCAGTCTGAATTAGGTTCCTGCCTTTCTTCCCCCTGCCCCTTTGCACTTTTTTTCTGGAGAACAGATTTCCCCAAGGGAACACCGCAACAAAGTTGGAACGCCAGTAATGGAAACCTTTGAAACCTGAGAAAAGAAAAAGAGTGGCATAGAAAAAAATGAAAGGTGAAATGTGATTATACACCTTTTGCGACCTAAATAGACATTCTTTAAAAACACTCTATTTTCACTAGTTTTTGGACTCTCCAGGGACAGATCATGATTATTGACACGTAATGACTACAAAGATTGTTTATGCAGAGAGCAAAAATGCATAAAGCAGGCCAGAAATCAGCCTAAGATGCAAAACAGTACCTAAGTAAAAGATTTCAAAGGGTAATGGAGTCCTCCTTAACCCTTTGCAGGGTAAAAACTACAGGCTATTGATTGATTGATCTACTTATTTTTAAACTGCGCATTGTGACAAAGGCTCCTCAAGATGGTTTACAAAGTAAAAAAGATGAAACTCCAGCAGATTTTTTAAATTAAAAAAAAAAACAACAGAGGGAACTTGCAGTTTTTAATTGAAGGGTTGTGGATTTAGTGGCTACTTAGGACCTTCTTCGTTTCACTTTTAAAGCAATGTAGCCTCCATCACCCTCACTCTAAGCTGCTTTTCCTTTTGAGGGACTCCAAATAATTTACACACACACACACACACAAATATGCCTCTGGAACACAACAAGGGCAAAAGCAGCTTGAGAGCTACAGAAGATCCTAAAGAGTAAAGATATACTGAGCACTAAAGTTAAAATCATACAGGCCATTGTATTCCCCATCACTATGTGTGGATGTGAGAGCTGGACAGTGGAAAAAGAAAATCAATTCATTTGAGATGTGGTGCTGGGGAAAAGCACTGAAAATACTGTGGGCAGCCAAAAAAGCAAACAAATGGGTCCCAGAACAAATCAAGGCAGAAATCTCCTCGGAAGCCAAGATAACAAAACTGAGGCTGTTTTACTTCGGACACATCATGAGAAGTCATGACTCATTGGAAAAGACGATAATGCTAGGGGATGTGGAAGGGAAGGCCACACGCTAGATGGATGGACTCAGTTAGAGAGGACATGGGTATGAAGTTACAAGAGCTAAGCAGAGCAGTCGAAGACAAGGAGTCTTAGAGATGTCTCATCCACAGGGTCACCATGAGTCGAGGGTGACTCAAGGGTAGCTAAGTAGTGAAGCATATTGGCCATCATCAATCTATCAAAATTTCCAAGATGCTTAAATACAGTAAATGTTCATAGGACCAAGTAATTACACACTGAATACTGGGAAGGAGGCACAATATTTGTCTTCTTTGTAAAATGAATCCACTGCAACCACCATGGCAACATCCGAAGAAATCCAAGGATTTCCAGTTGTGGGTGTGTGAGAGAATTTTCAGCCAGAGAGCTCTAGTGCCTCACTAAATTATAAACCCTAGGATTCCATAGGATGCAGCTATAGAGTAGAATCATAGTGCTACAACTATGTAGTGTGAAAGGACCCTATGTCAGCTGGTAGAAGTTGATAAACAGAGGTTAGATGCCCAATTTGCAAGGGTGGTATAGCGGTATAGCAGTTCACTGGCTGAGGGTTGGATTTTGGGCTGTTTCCAGTTCAATGGTTCTAGCATTTTATGAGTAGTATGGTGTCTGGATGGGAGTCAGAACTAACAGCCAAACTATCCGTGTCTTGACTTGATTTTAATTTACAAGATACTGTCTAATGCTGAAAGCTAAAAAAGGATCAGCTCTGGTTAGTACTTTGATGGGAGACAGCCAACAAATACCAGGTGTTGTAGGTTATATTTTAGAAGAAGGAACTGGCAAAACGAACTCTGAGGAGTTTATCAGATAAGGGGAATTGGAAGTATAATCCGATGGCAATCTGATTGCAATCATGGGGTTAAACGTTATTGCGTGATAACCCACTACACACAAATTCAGGCAATGGGAAGTCAGTCCAAACGCAATCATGTACTATGGAGTTTATCATATGGGATGAATTTCTCTTAATTTCGAATTAAAAGAAAGTGGGGCCAGAACGCATTCATGTGAATTCACTAGTTCAGAGAATTTATGTGAATTTGAATTGCCTTCAAACTGACTTCCCATTGCCCGAAAATAGCTTGCCATTGCCCGAAATTGCATGTGATCACCTCTCACGCAATAACGTTAAACCCCATGATTGCGTTCGGATTGCCATTGGATTATACTTCCAATTTCCTTTGTCTGATATGAGTTTTGACATGCCATGCAAATAGTCTTGGAAAACTCTGTTTCACAGCTGGGACTGATTTAGATACAGGTTGCTCAACTAGATGACAGCCTATCGATTGAAAGAAAATTGCTTCACAGCTTTGTTTACTCAGTGTCTAGAGCAGTATTCCTCCCAATAAAATGGACTCCACTGAATCATACGGTGAGAAATAATGTTTACTTTGTAACAAGATTAATGACTATTATCCCAGTAATGCCTATTAATTGCAACTGGAACTGCAGATATTACACTGCAATTAAATCAAAAGTGTAAGGTCAATGTACTGCTGAAATAAGCATAAATAAACAGAAACAAACTAATTATTTATATGTATAATTTAAATTATAACAGTCAGGATTACCTCATACCTTTTCACCAATTGTTAGAAAGCTGACTAACATAAAAACATGAAATTATTTGCAGTAGCTGGTCCATAGCAACATCCACATATTTTTATTGATTGATCACCTGGTAAATTATCAGCTGTCACTTGCAGCTGTTATACAAAAAGGTATGAATATTTTGCTTTTTGGACTATACCTCCCATTGGTCCTGCTGGCTGGCAGATTTTGGGAACTGCAGTCCAACAAGTAAATTTTCCAAACTTTGGGAAAGTAAAAATGAGAATTCTAGAAATTAAGCATAGTATACATGATTCACACATTACATTTCCCAAGATTTTCCTTTATAGAGATCAAGAACTTGCTGGGACCACTGAGACTGAACTCTGAGAATGGGGCTACAATATTCTACTTCTTAGTAAAATTAATATAAGGTGTGTAGGAAACACAGTTTGTAGAGTATGAATGCAAATAAGTTGTTTGCAGTTAATGAAAACTCACTTGAAGATAACCATCAACATGGACATTATAATTTAACTTGTCCAGATATCCCTAGACTACTTGTCCCTATTGATGTCATGAACAATATTAGCCAGAAGCATTGACAGTTGTGTAACAATGTTTCAATAATCACAATAATGATGGATGCACTGTCTCTGAAGAGAAGGCATCACATTTCCTCAGGTACAAAATATAGCTCATCCCTTGCTCAGAGAATACAGTGTCCCCGCAAGGAAAGAATGACCTCAAGAGAGAAGGCAGTCAACTATGCACAACAAATGAGTAAGCAAATTCCTGTTTGTTGTGCTAAAATCTGATCATGCAAAAAAGTACCATAAAAGTCTATGTAAACCAAAGAAAATTTTAATGTAAGAATCAACAATGTATTTAAATTAAATTTAAATAGTCTTAGCGCAGTTGTATCACTGTCAGCATGTCAGAAGGGCACTACTGAAGTAGAAATTACTGCCCTATAAGCATTTTATACACACACACACACACACACACACACACACACACAAAGATGTCTGGGGATTTTTGCCACTGGATTTGCCCAATTTGTAAGAAAACCAAATGTGTCCTAATAACAGGAACATTTTGTGTCTATTCATTCAGAATAATGCAGCAGGGCTTATTCTCAGGGAAGTGTAAATAAGATTGATTTGTAGCCTGATCTCTCTCTGTCTCTCCCTTTCACACACACACACACACACACACACACACATGCTGAATTACTGGTTAAACAGCATATTTATGCTATAGGATAAAAATGAGACTAACAGTATGTACAATGTTGACAATTGGAAGACTGAAATCATTTACTGAAATCAACAATTGCAGTAATTTACTATGAAAATACAAAATCCATACTCTGCCAATATCTTCTGGGCCAAAATGCACAAAAATCTCTGCTTGCTTTTGAAGTCTTTAGAGTTCTTCAACATGCAAGATGTTTAACAATGGGGGGAAGCAGAACAGGGGAGACCAACTTTATTTTGCATTACACAGTTATAGCACTTGGATTCCACTTTATCTGTCATGTGTCCATAGAATACTGGGATTTGAGGTTTGGGAACAGTACTTAGAAATTTCTGACAGAGACGGCCATAGTATCTCATCAAACTATTCTATAGATTGGAGCTGTGGCAGTTAAAGTAATACCAAAGTGCAATAACGGGTGTCACGTCCTCTGCACTGTGTCTTTCAGATGTAATCAGGAAACACTCAGATGGGATTCACATATGAAAAATGATGGTGTTACTGTGCACCACATATGCGCCAGTATATTTCGCATATGAAAATGGGGACACAGGTTGCTAAGGAAGATCAAAGTGTGGTCAAAATGGCAAAATGTATTAATGATAAAGAACAGTCAAGCTCGGATGTGTTGCAGCAGTTTGCTTTTGCCTGAGACTACAGGGAATGGTAACACATTGCTCCCACTTCTCATCTTACCCCCCCCCACCCCAAATTAATTGAGTACAAACTACTTCTGCACTTTCAACTCAGTTTCCACCAACTGAAGTACATCAGGATGAATGGGGCAAATGGGAAGGGACATGAGAAACTGGAATATTTTAAAAGCAACTGAAAAAGTGAGATGGCAGAAGACTAATGGGACTGTCCTTGCCAAATTAAAAATAGTTCCTAGCCTTGCTAGGAGCCAAAAGACAGAAAAATCTGAATCATGACACTTCTGTATTTAAATAAGTGTCTATTTAATTATTTAACATGAAGATTTATAATGCCTTTTCATAAATGACCCTTTCCATATTATTTCTCCCTAAGGAAAATTACTTTTTTAAAAGCCCAGGAGAAGACACTCATCCATCCTTGCTTCTTGGGAATACTGCTTAAGGAACAAGCTATATTATTATTATTATTATTATTATTATTATTATTATTATTATTAACCTTTATTTATAAAGCGCTGTAAACTAAGCTTCAGGGCTGGCAGATAATAAACTATGCAACTTTGAAAGCAACAGCAACATTTTGTACATTCCTATAGAGCAGGGTTGGGAATTATGTGGCCTTTATGTTTCATGCAACCCTTTGGGGAGAGATCCAGTACAGTCCGTGGGATCCCACCAACCCCCAACAGCCCTCCAACCATTTTTTATCCAAACAAAGGATAATTTTTCTATTTTAAAAAAAGCTTTATAAATTTGCAAGGCTATCTGAAGCTGTTTCAAGGTCTCCCCACTCTAAAACAGCCATCACCTCCCAAACAGCCCAGAAGAGAGCTGGAACTGATGCACTGTCATTTCCGGACACCCAAAATGTCTGCCTTTAATTCATTCTACAGCATAAGTGAGCATGTTCTGGAAGGTGAAGAGTGGCACCATCCCATTTTCAATACTCTTGGACTTCTAAAGGAGCACACAATATAAACTCCAAGAGTAGAATGAAGAATGCCGGCCAATTAGAGCAGTGAGAAGCAGGGCTGATCCAGTAGGAAGCAGATAACAAGAAGAAAATCTGGGGTAGCATGAAAGGATCACAATTTACTATATTTCTTGTTACTGTATTTGTACTGGCAGAATGGAGAACAGATGCTATGCAGTTGTGCCTCATGTGCCAAAATACCTTGGCTGCCTTTGGGTACTATGCACCTTGAATGGGATGGGGGTGAGCATTCATTGCACTGCATCAAGCAACCAAAAATGGGGGGGGGGCAGTTTTCTATACCTGACCTTTGCTTTGATGCTCTCTATGGTTTTGATTGCATACTACAAGAATGCTCTGGCTGAACAGTCAATCTCAGCATTCGCCCCTTTGGCCTGTGGAAGAAATTTCAGCAAGCCTGGCACTGCAGCTTTTTATGTGGACAAAATCCCTACCATGTAGAAAGTTCACCTTTTAAAATTTGCTGGATCAGTTTCTATCTTTATCCGCAGCATTATCAAATGCCTCTTCTTTTCCTTGCACTCTCTGATGTGGGAACTCTCTGCCGTATCAAGTGCTGCTGGCATAAATTATTAATCGCTGTTATAATCAAGAAGGCTCTATTTTTGCAATTTGATTAATTCACTGTCTTTTTGTTTCATTCTTTTAACTATGATCCACCATGTTCAGATGAATTCTTAACGCTGTCATCTCAGCCCTCTAGCAGCAGAGCTCTTGCAGCGGATGTAGAGCTTGTTATCCTCTTACACCTATTTAGATTAGTGTTCCGCTTAGCAGTTGAAAATACATTTGCATAGCCTAGATCTATATATTTGTAATATTCAAACTTAGTTAAAATATTTATTATTTATTTTAAAGATTCATGTTCCACCTTTTGATCTAATTTCCATGGGGGTAAAACAAGAAAGAATCCCATGCTATTTTAAAGACTAACATATTTTATTATGACATGTTTTTGTGGACTATAGGCAACTCATGAGATAGACGATCCTCCACACAAGTTGAAGCCATAATAAACTTCCTTGGTCTTTAAAGTGCTACAAGACTATTTTTTTTTCTTTTCATCTAAATGAGGTGACTTACAACTGAATACATCAGTGTTTTCCAAACTTTGGTCCTCCAGATGTTTTGTCCTTCAGCTCCCAGGATTCCTGACTGTTGGCCAAACTGGCTAGGACTTCTGGGAGCTGAAATCCAAAACACCTGGAGGGCCAACATTTGGAAACCACTGAAATACCTAATACAATTGAACACAAAAACAATTAGTACATCTGTTGGTGGTGGAAAATCCATATTGTATCTTACCTAAAGGTTTATATATTACAGCCAATCTGAATGTTTACTTTTTTTAAAATGCCACACATGATTTTACTGCACAGTTCTTCTAAGGTATTGGTAAGGATTCAGTTTGAGATACAGGAATCTTTCATCTTGAAAGTTATTCTCATGTGGAGCTTCCCATTAAAATGGAATGTAATTCTACATAGTTAGGTGGAAAGAGATTACATCTCTATGCTTAATTTTCCCATATCATGTTTAAATATACTACTGAACATTGTGGGTCAAGTTAGATCTTAAAAGGAATGTGAATTCCATGTGATTCATTTATGTTCCCTCCAATAATAGGTTTTTCTTAGATATGTGCTCTAAAGGTCAGATTTGCAAATGAAGCACATATTTATCTTCTTATGACCAGTCACAAAATACTAGATAAGTAAGCGAAGACTCTCATCCACTATGACAAATGTAGGGAACACCTCTTCTAACAACATGTTTAATACATCATCTCATTTGATCCTAGCTGTCTTTCTTCTCCTATATCATTGGCTAATGGGTCTCAGAAACATATAACATGTTGATGTCATGTCAGACATTGTTTCTGTAGTGTGTTACAAATGAGAATGTTTGATGGACAAACTCTCCACAGCTCTATTCAGGGGCAGCTCAATAATTATGAACTTTTGGGGCAAGCCTTCAGAAAACAACTCATCTTTTTTTCTAGCAGTTATATTTCTGTTTGTAATGCTGGCATGTGTGTGTAGATGGTATCATGCAGATACTTGCACCCCATGGTTCCCCCCACCCAAATATATATATTTTCCAATATCAAGCAGTGTAGTAGAAATCTTCATAGAATTTAAACAAAAATAAACCCAACGGGGAGTTAAATAGGATTTCAGTAAGGAGTGGGGACAACAACCTCATAAAATATTTGCAAAAAACAGTTAAAGAGTTGATCTAGATTAGACACGTAGTTATCAAATAAAAGTGAATGTTGCCTGCATATGTGTCGAAGGCCCAAGCCTAAATTAGTGGGGAGCAGAACATGGCAAAATGTTCCCCTCCTTAAGGGCACAAGGTCTTTGGGAATTTTTTTAAAAGGTGTTGCAGGGAAGTGGGTGGAGCACTGTTAAGGTCCAAGGGCAGCCATGTCTGGCCTCCAGACCTCAGAAAGTTGCCCAGCCCTGCTCCAGAAAAAAAAAATCCAAGCTCAGGAGCCTGAACCAGAATTGAGTCCCATTAAAGTATGCTGTACTTACCACTGGTTGGAAACTATGTGGTGGTTCCTCCGCTTCTAACATTAAGGGAGTTACGCATGGGTGAAATTGATGTTACATTGAGATATGTTTTCTCTTGTTGCATGGTTGGGGGTTTAGCCAGATAATAACACAGTTATTGGATGTTATTCAGTAGCCCTATCCAGTATATCAGAAATGTCAAGAAAAGCATTTCCTTCTAACTTGCTCTGGCTAACTGATCCTGATGTTAGTAAGAAATGTTCTGAATAATTCTATTTCTGTAGTCATGGGGAGAAGCAAAACAAGCTTGAAGCAGCCAGCCAAGTTGGTAAACACTATAGACTATGGATTTTCATGTTATTTGCCAGTAGCTTTTCAGTTTGGTTTTAAATTGAGCACATTTTGTTCCTCAAAGGGTGCACCTACTGTAGAAATAATGCATTTTAACACCACTTTAAGTGTTGTCACTCCATCCTATGGAATCCTGGTTGTGTAGTTTTACAACATCTTTAGCTTCCTATGCCAGAGTGCTGGTGCCTCACAAAACTACAAATGCCAGGATTTGGTAGGATGGAGCCATTGCAGTTAAAGTGGTGCCAAACTACATTATTTCTACAGTGTAGATGCACCCAAACTGATGGAAGAGTTAACTGAGAATATACTGTACTCTGTTCTAAATGAGATCACTCAGAGGTATGGTCCACTGATTTCAGTAAAACCGACCATAAATGCCTCTGAAATAGTAAGTACACTCAGCCCTCCACATTTGTGACTTTGACTTTTGCAGATTTGATTATTCACAGATTTGATTAATATGTTCTCTCTACAAACGTTTAGGGTCTCCAAAGTGACTCTGTGGTCAACTTATACAATAAGTTGCATTGGAGGACCTAGAGATTCTTGAAGAGAACACTTATTTAGGCATTTGTAGGTCCTCCAGTGCAATTCTATGGTCATCTTCAGGCAAATGTTGACCATAGAGCTGTGCCAGGGGACCTAGAGATTTCTAGATTTAAAAAAAATAGTGTGGGTTTTTTGTTTGGTTTTTCCACTTTCACAGGGATTCTGTGCCCTAAACCCCAGCAAACGTGGAGAGCCCACTGTATATAGAATTGAGTGGAAGGACTGCTACACAGCACCAACATCACAGCTTGTGACCCTAGAAGTGGGTCAGAACACTGTAGTTTCAGATTACTATTACACTGTTATTGTGTGGTGCAGCAGAGTGACAGTGTACAGAACTCAGGTCTATTACGAAGATGGTATTCTCCCTCCATTGTATACGGAAACCAAAAGCTACTGTAGTTACATCTTTACCTCAACACTGGCAAAAATTAGCATTGGTCTCCAGGCCCATGGGCAGCAGGCTTATTTGAGGGCTCAAAAGAAATCGTATTAAACATACCCTCCAACATTTCACTGATGAAAGCAAGGACATATGTAACCAAACAATGTCAGAGTGTGGTTTAGATGGCAAAGTTATTGATCAGGTAAAACAAATTAGCTAGGAGTCTGCAGCAATTTGCTTTTGCCAGGGACTACTGGGAAGAGCAAGATTCCACACCTTCCTCTTTTGTCCCTTCTGCTGAGTTAGTAGAATACAAACTTCTTTTCTATATTGAAGTCAATTTTCTGCAATTAAAGTAAGCTGGGGACAAAGGGACATTGGAAGAAGGGAAGAGACACTTAAAAGCAGATTAAAAATTCCCATGGCGGAGGATTAATCAGGACTCTCCCTGACAAACTGTGACGATTGGAGGTATGTATGGTACATGCAGCTCTGTCTTTCAGGGGAGCAGATCAGGTAGAAGTTTGAAGAAGAAAGTTCAGGGGAATGCCCTTGCTGAGCAGATAATGTGATGCCTGCAGTTGGTTGTCCCACCCTGCCTAATGGTAGGGATGGCTCTGGTTTAACCACCATATGACACAGAATATGGATAAATTGGAGAAACTAAAGAAGAGTAGGCCTTTGGGTGATTTATAGAGCTTAACTAAGGTCTACCAGGCACTCTAAAGCCAGCTTGGCAGTACAGGTTACAAAGGAGCTCATCACAAGAGGAAAACAAGTGAAAGTTTAGCTGAATAGAAGCACCTTTTTCTGTGCCTAACCACTTAACAGCATAGTTCTTCGTTTCTCTTCTTGCAGGAGAGGGTCGTAAAAGTGATCTTTTTTCCTAGCTGGAAAAATCTGTCCAGCAAAAGACTTCCTTTTACAACCGTCTTCCACAGGAAGAGAATTGAAGAAGTATGATGTCATGCAGTAAGGCACATAGGAAGGCAATACTATCCAGCTGAACTTGCACTTTCTTTCCTTGTGCAATAAACTCCAAACATAAGGTGGGTCATTGTCTTTATAAGTTCATCACTAACCGGAAAAATATTTTATCCTGTTAGCAATGAACTTATAAATAGGGGAGCCCTGGTGGCACAGGGGTTAAATGCTGGTACTGCAGCCACAAGGTTGTGAGTTCAATCCTGCGGCTCCAAGGTTGACTCAGCCTTCCATCCTTTCATAAAATGAGTACCCAGCTTGTTGGGGGCAATTAGCTTACACATTGTAAACAACTTAGAGAGTGCTGAGTTCACTGATGAGCAGTATAGAAATGTACATGCTATTGCTATTGCTATTTTACCCACACACAAAAAAGGTTTCTATAGTCTGTCCTTCCTTTCAACTTCAGGTAAACCGTTATGGTCCCTAAGAGCCGTGGGTTACAATGTCATATGAAATCAGAGACAGAAGTGAAAAAGACCAGTGTAGCAGCTCATACTATTATCTCTTGAAAACATAGAACATCTGTCAACCTGGAATCTTCTATCAGTAGGAACTATTGCCATATTTTTCTAGGATGTGTTTGTATTAATATTGCCTTGGAAGAAAGGTGATATACAAAATGCAACCAGTCAATCAATCAAAGAATAAATATTTAGCTATTTTCTGCAAAGGCTATGGTCCATATTGATTTATTAATCCCAGCTAGAATAGACCTACTGAATTCATGGCTGAATCATAAATCAACACCTATGTAAAACCCATTAATTCAATGGGTCTACTCTAGTTTAGACTAGCAATTGGATTTAATGTCTACCAAAATCATAAAATGACCCAAAACTGGGGGGTGGGGGAGATCAAGCATCTGTCAAGTGAACAAATATTTGAAACCCTGATACAGTACAGTATGTCCTTACAATAAAGAAGCAAAAGACAGATGGCAAGCTTGTCTTTCCTCTACAATTTATTTTTTTAAAGTCCTAATCTTTAGCCATAGGAAGCACAGTAGGTATGTTTACATTTAGCGTAGCCTTTGAGCCTGAATATGAAAGAATTATGATCCCATTCTAATATGCTCTTATCCAGCTGTGATATTAGTGCTTGAAATGAATTCATAGTGTAGTTGCAAGAGGTTTTTATGTTTCTTTTTGGTACATTAGTAATCATTATGAGAGACAAGAACATACTATTAGATGCTTTTTATTTAAAAATAATTTACTGTAATGCAATCGTGTTATTATATGCATTCACTGTAATTTTCTAGCAGCATTTGGTGATTGCAAAGAGGTTGTCAGTATTATATTCTTTCACTGATAGCCTCTTTTCTTAAACTTTCTCTGTAGAAAAAAGGAAGAAATTATAGAATATGTTGTATTAGAATAACTCTGTCCTAAGCCACCAAGCAACTATTTGAATAAGTGTTTCTTTTGTTTCTAGAACTGTTCCTTCCAACTAGACATTCTGGCTATTTGTGTTAAATTCTACAGGACACAAGCCTCAGAAAGTCCACAAGACTTAAAGCCTTTTCCATCCCGACTCTTATGATGAGTTCTGTACAAAATGGCAACAAATACTATATCAAGAAGGGTACAGCAAACAGTCTGACAGACAGCCAGATTTGGTACCACACCACACCCATTTCTTTGGAACTGTCATATTTTGGCATTCAAGGAGAATCCAAGCAACACCATCGTTTCATCCCTTTATACATTTTGTCTTGTTGTATATTTATTTATTTTCCTTTTCAGTGCTATTTTTATTCAAGAGCATAATGCCTGAGAAAGTGGAAGGCAGTAGGAAAAAAGAAAGACTGCAGTACAGATGGATTAATTCAACCTAACAAACCACAATCCTGAGATTGGAAGACTTGAACAGGGCAGTTGATGACCAGGCATCTGAGCACTTTCATTCACAGGGCCACTAGAAGTTGAACTCGATGTGACAGCAAGTAACAACAACTGTAATTTATTTATTTATTTATTTATTTATTTATTTATTTATTTTGCAGAATGCAATTCATCTATACAACTGTTATAAAGCAAATGAATATTGGATGCAATTTAAGGTGTTCAAAATGGACTGGCAGAAGTAAAGAGCCAGCCTCTGAAAAAGCCACAGAGAAGGTCAAAGGACTCAGCTTAATGGGGTGAAAAATTAGTGGTGGAGGAATCTCCAAAACAACAACAACAACAACCCTCCAGACATCCAGACAGACACACATTATCATCCTCTTCTGATGCAGATGATTTACATTTTAACGTTCATATGCTGTATATATATATATATATAGCTATGTTTGTTTTAACTTTTGTAAGCCACCTTGAGTCTTGAACTAGGAAAAGGGCAAGGTGGCTGTGATGATGATGGTGGTGGTGATAATGATGATAGCATCAGATCTGACAAGTTGCTTTGTATCTGGTGACCAAAGTCAGACAGAGTGTTTTCAGCTTCAGTAGCACAAGTTCTTCAGCTTCTAGCCCTTCTCACTAAGGCGATTATCATACGGTGGCTTACCATGGCTAAAACAAAGCTAAATCATTCCCAAAGGACATGGGTGTGATAGCCAACTGCGCTTGCCTCCCATGATTTAATTGTCATTCAGGCATCCTGCTCCTCACCCATCATCAAAGCATTAACAGAGCAGCCATTTTTCAACAATGGGAACTTCCATTATTGGAGAAATTGCTGCTCGGCCTCAATTATGATTAAATCACGGGAGGCAAGCACGATTGGCTATCACACCTGTGAGCTTTGGGAATGATTTAGCCATGTTTTAACCATTGTAAGCCTCCGTGTGATAACTGCTTTAGAGGTTGTACAGACTGGTGATAAACACCAACATCGGGGCAGAGTGGGGGTGTGGCATCCACACGCCGTGTGCCCCAATTCTGGCCCTGTGCTAGTGTGATGCTGTGCACCCCACCACACAGCTGGAGGCATCACAGTGCTCCCTTGCTGCAGCTTATACATGTGCTGCATCAAAGGAGCACTGAAAAGCCACGGCACTGCTGGCTATGGTGCCCTTTCCATGGCACAAAAAAGGAGCTGCATTTAGCAGATCCTTTTTGTGCCATGGAAAGGCCAGATCGGGCTGCGCCGTGTGGTTGCCACAGCCCAAATCCAGCTAGGAAAGGGGCAGCATCCTGCCACCCATTAAGGGCTGTTGGTACAGCCCCTTACATTGAACGTGAAATTGCTAAAATTCCAGTGACTAGTTAGCTCTTTGTAGAAAAATGTCAGTTAAGTACTGCAGGTAAATCCTGCAAAAGCTTATTTAATTAAGTAATTGTAGAAAGTCACACTATATAAGAAGGTTGCTGTATTTTAAGGAGATGTTGCTGAACTGAAGGTGTGATCCCTCATTACACAAATGCTGCCTTTAGTTACCCAGACATGAAAATTTAATTTTCATATAAAATCCTCCATTATTCATTTACAAAGAGATATTGCCTTAATTAAAGAGAGTCGGTTCAGTCACAGGAAATTTAAGAATGCAGCTAAAGATTTTCAGAGCCGCTAAATAGAGGGCTGTATCTCTTTCCCATGTGCATAATAGAGTTATGAGGCAGAATAAATGTGTTTTTGCTGCGTGCAACAGTGTTTACAAGTGGTACAGAGAAATGAAGTCTGAAATTGTGACCCAAGGTCTCAATTGGATGTTATGAGGAATGTGTGGCTGCTGCTGAGAACAAAGAGATCCTCATTTTCTAATCCAAATTCCCCATTGTCATTCCCTTCAGATCGCTGAGACATCAGCTCTCATCAGCCCCAGCCAATGTGGTGCAAGCTGAGAGATGATGGGAATTGCAGCCCAAAACATCAATAATCCGGCCCCTCTTCCGTCTAACCATTTGGGAATTTTAGGGGGGGGGGAATTAAGTTCCATTAGCAAAATTTACCAAGGTAATTTCACTCTGATTTCCCCAGATGTCCTTCCAACAATACCTGAACTGAAAACAGCAACATCTTCAAAATGCAGGCTTATGACTAACATCGTCATATTTTTTTTCTCCTGTATGACTTTTAACACCTTTGCCTGATGAAGTAGCCAGTGGAGCTTTGAAAGCTTGCAACATGTATTTTGTGCATTTTGGTTGGTCTCATAAAGGTATCACTATTTTTTGGATTTTGGATGTTATTGTATTTTGCTATATGGCCAACATGGGTATCCATGGATATGTATTCAAGAAGAGGAGATGTCAGGGGTTGGTAACCAAACATTCATCATCATACACCGTGTTCTGGAGTTGAGCAACATGAGGCATCAATGCTGATTTTTTGTGCCCTGGACTGGATCCAAGCATAGCTGAGTTGCTTATATATTCTAGAGGTAAGCAACTTCTCTTTTTAAAGCAGCTCTTTTGGCTGCTCACCAATCTTCCACATTTCTGTTTTGTCTGAAAAAAATAAGTAATTTGTGGACTATCTTTCTCAGAAAATTTCACAAGAGATACTTCACCTTTTGAGTACATTGCATAACTTCCAACATTTCACAGATGAAAACTGCAACATATTGGCCAATGAGCCATTGTGAAATAGTGGCTTGAGTGCTAGCAGTAGGACTCTGGGTAACTAGCTTTCAAATCGCCACTCAGCCATGGAAATCTTCAGGATGACCTCGCACAAGTCACACTTTATCATCCTCAGAGGAAGACAATGGCAAACCCCCTCTGAACAAATCTCACAAAGAAAACCCAGCAATAAGTTCACCTTAAAGGTGTCATAAATTGAAAATTAATTGAAAGCACGTAACAAGAAGTGTGTCCAAGGCTGCATCCGCAATGTAGAAGTAATGCAGCCTGACACAGTTTTAACTGCCATGGCTCAGTGCTATGGAATGTTGGGATTTGTAGTTTTGTGAGATATTTTGTGCTTAATGCATAATGCTTAATGACATCATCCCTAGGTCTCAGGTTTCGGCCCTGAAATCTCATGGCCTAGGAGAATTTTAAAGAGAATCCTATTTGTGGGAGAACATGGGAGAATACTTTCTTTGCTGAGGCAACTTGGCTATGTAATTCATTCCCCACAGAAGCCCAGTTAGTGCTTTGCCATTGTTGTGTGCTTTCAAGTCATTTCCGACTTATGGCAACCCTAAGACAACCCTATCATGGAGTTTTCTTGGAAAGTTTCTTCAGAGCGAGTTTGCCATTGCCTTCCTCTGAGGCTGAGAGCGTGTGACTGGCCCAGGGTCACCCAGTGGGTTTACATGGCTGAGCTGGGATCTGAACCCTGAGGAACGCCTTAGGGAGCTGGGCATGTTCAGCCTGGAGAAGAGAAGGTTAAGAAAACAAAACAAGCTTCATTTATATACCGCTTCATACCACCTAAGCAGTGTCTAAGCGGTTTACAACTGTAAGCTAATTTGCCCCCAACAATCTGGGTACTCATTTTAGCGACCTTAGAAGGATGCAAGCCTGAGTCAAGCTTGAGCCCTTTTGCTGGTCTTGAACTCGCAACTTTGTGGTTTTGAGTGAGTGGCTGCAGTACAGGCATTTAACCACTGCACCACCAGGGCTCCTGGTGATATGATAGCCCTGTTTAAATATTTGAAGGGATGTCATATTGAGGAGGAAGCAAGCTTGTTTTCTGCTGCTCCAGAGACTAGGACCCGGAACAATGGATGCAAGCTCCAGGAAAAAAGATTCCACCTCAACATTAGGAGGAACTTTCTGACAGTAAGGGCTGTTCGACAGTTGATCACACTCACTTGGATTGTGGTGGAGTCTCCTTCCTTAGAGGTCTTTAAACAGAGACTGGATGGCCATCTGTCAGGGATGCTTTGATTGGGAGTTCCTGCATGGCAGGGGTTTGGACTGGATGGCCCTTGTGGTCTCTTCCAACTCTAGGATTCTATGATTCTATGATAAGAGTCATAGTCCAATGCTGGCTCTCCAATTAGTGCTACCACTGGTATAAATTCCAGTGTCAAATGAAGACACGGCTCTTCATTAATGTCTTCGGGACTAATTGATTTTATCCAATTTGCAAAATTATTTAAACATTATTTTAAATGGTTTTAACCAGTTTCTGCTGTCTGTTGTTTAAAATCTTTCTAAATTGATTTTATTGTATGCTACCCTCGGATCCTCTGAAATGTGTGCATGAGCCTTCAAGGTACCTGTTGACTTATGGCGATCCCATGAATTTCATAGAGTTTTCTTAGGCAAGAAATACAGGGACATATAAATATTTTAATCAATTAAATTATCAGCAATGCATTAACCTTGTTAGAAAGGTGTTCACTCCCCACAGGGGGAATGTTTAAGCGGCTTTTAATGCTTAAGCAGGAAAGGTTTTGTATTTATTTGTGTGTTTTATTTGTTTTAACATAAGGTTTTTAAATGATTTTCTGGTTTTTAATATGGGGAGTTTTAATTGTTTTAAAAAATTATTGTAAACATTTTTTAATTTAATATTTTTGGAAGCCAATATAGGTCTCATCTTGGGAGAAAGTTGGCATATAAATTATCTCTGAAAATTAATTTAGCAAGAAAGGCTAGATGTAGCAACTGCATAGTTCCTCTTCCAACTGTTAATATTAAAAGATTTTGACAGGGCCCTGTCACGGATGTAGTTTAGCCTGCAGCATCTTTCAGCAGCCACAGCCTCTGCAGACTTTTTGTTAAACATTTACACAGCTTTTCTGGTAGTGAAAAATTAGCATTGCTCCATTGATACTGGAAGCATTATACTGGTGTTGCCCAGTAAACAGCTACCATGGAGTTTGCTCAATCAAACGTAGCCCTTATCCCTCCCTTCAGTCAAATAGATCATCAGACATGACCAATAAAACAGCCCTCAGCAGAAGTCAGAAAACCTAGGCCAAAATTCTGCAACATCAGATATAACTATGATGATGAAACTCTGTTGTCATAGTTATATCTGACAATGTCACTTACTCTCCCCAAACAATTTCTGAGGTGCTATAAATCGTGGCACTGGGAAATTATGCTTGCAGCAGTTTCCTGGTCACAGGACACATTGAGAACATGCAGCTGGAAAAACCCCTCCAGATTCCACTGCAGCTGTTTCTCTCAGGCTGCATCTACAATGCAGAATTAATGCAGTTTGACACTGTTTTAACTGACATTCTCAATGCTATAGAATTCTTAGATTTGTAGTTTTGTGAAATATTTAGCCTCATGTTAGAGAACTCTGGTGCCACCACAAACTACAGATCACAGATTCCTTAGTCCCGAGTCATGGCAGTTAAAGCAATGTCAAACGGAGGATTGCCATTGCCTTCTCTAAGGCTGAGATCATGTGACTTGCTCAAGGTCACCAGTGGGTTTCATGGCCAAGTGGGAATTGAACCCTGGTCTCCAGAGTCATAATCCAACACTTAAACCACTATGCCACATTGCCCATGGATAAATGAAAGTTAAAATTTAGGGGCTCATAACAAAGAATATAAAGGATGAACCAAAGAAAATGATGCCGAAGAACTTACAAAATTCAGGGAGGCATAACTGTTTGTGCTCACCCTAACACCTGGATGGATGAGGAGGGAACTAAAGTAAGTGGTGGTTGTACGATGTGTGACGGAAGCAACCAGGCATGGGATGGGCTAAGAAAACACACACATGTCATAAAGGATGCAAAGGTAAGAGTTAAGGTACAGTATTCACTCTTATCAAAAAAGAAACCACTCCCTTCTCTGAGTAGAATGGTGAAAGGCAAGAGCTTAGACTGTTCTGGGACAACTTAAAAGAAGCATCAACCCCCATTACTCTCTCACAGTTCCTTTGAGGGGAAGTGCCAAAGAACTGCCATCTCCACTATTTTCCTACACAGGCATTCAAAAAGGCCAAAAGCAGCACCCTGGCAGAGAAGGGGTTGGTGGGATAGACTAAGCTCTTGCCTTTTGCCACTCTACTCAGAGAAAGGGATGGTTCCTGTTTTGATAAGAGTTAAGGTACAGTACTTGCGTTGACCTGTGGATAAGTTGACTGAGAGTTTAGGGGTGGATTTTTTGACTAAAATTTCTAGACTTATACATGAGTATTAAGTACTTCTGTTTGTTTGTTTTGGAATGGAAATTGTGGCATTGACAGAGTGGTTTTGGACAACAGAAACAGAGGAGAGGAAGAACAGCTGAACCGTTTCACCCAAAAACCCTTTTAAAAAACCCTCTCACCTTCCCATCTATTTTTCACAGCTATCTTTTACATTCATTTAAATGTCCTCAATGACTGCTCAGTTGGCATACTAACCATTACAGCCATTCTGGTAAAAGGTTATCAGAGAGTGGGTTACGGTGGCTAAGCCAATTCTGTGCATAAATGGCCACAAGTGGCATTTCTAGTTGGCATACTAACCACAGCCAGGCAAAAGTGAGGCCACTTGGCTTCCAGACCATCCATCCATCTTTCCATACCTTTATGTATATCCATTCCAAAACTGGATCTCAAACTGGATCCAGTTCCAAACTGGACCTCAAAACAACTTACAAAAGAAAGAAAATTACCATAAAAAACACATATGGTTAAAAACATAGAAAAAGTTAAGATTAAAACACTCATAAATTAACAACAGTTAAAGCCACTTAAAACATTACCTTAAAACCAAGAATAAAAGTGATGATGCTCCATAAAAAGCACTTCTAATGTAAAACAATCTCCACAGTATAAGAAGATTTTCACCTGCCATGGAAAAGATGGCAAAGAAGGAGCCATCCTGGCCTCCCTAGGAAGAGAGCTCCCAAGTCTGGGAGCAGCAGGGAGAAGGGCCCTCTTCTGCATACCCAACAAATGTGCCCATGAAGGTGGTGGGATTGAGAGAAATGCTCCCCCACCCCAAAGATCTTTGAGTTTAGATAGGATAGCTTGGATTCTGTCCAGTAATAAATGTAGACAAACATACCCAAGATTTTGCATCTGCTTTAATGTTAAGGCTGGGTCTACTACAAGCTGAAGTTTCACATACCAGTTAAATTTTCATTACAGTTGTAAGGATCCCTGGTGGCACAGTGGTTAAATACTTGTACTGCAGCCATAAGGTTGGGAGTTTGATCCCAGGGCTCCAAGGTTGACTCAGCCTTCCATCCGTTTGTAGGTTAGTAAAATGAGTACCCAGCTTGTTGGTGACAATTAGCTTACAGATTGTAAACCACTTAGAGAGTGTACTGAGGTCAACAATAAGCAGTATAGAAATGTATATGCTATTGCAGTTGCTATTGCTACAGCTTTAAAGTGTTGGTGATAACTTACCATGAATGCAAATCTTCTAGAAAGCTTTTTTTTAGTCAGTCTATTCCTGTATTTTCTTTTCTGAAGAAAAATTTTCACTAGATATAGCACAGTTGCAAAAAGTTGTGTTTACAAGTCAACAAGCCCATTTGTTTATCTCTCTCTCTGTGTTTTTTTTTTTTTATGAAACAGTGCATGAAATAGACTACAATGCATCAAAAAGATTATTACTAGCTTGGTTTCATAGTCTATCAAGCTTTATTGACTGGAGGTTTGGACTATCAAGGATTCAGATTTTATCCAAGAATCTAGGAGTCGTTGAGGTAGTGTCAGATAATGTTACAAGTACAGTTAACCCTCTATAGTCACAGATTTAACTATCCATGGTTTGAAAATATTATATAGAAAGCAAACCTTGATTTTGTCATTTTATATAAGGGATTTGTATGCCATTATATATAATGGGACTAGATTTCCAAAATCAATCAGACATATCCACTCTAATCTGGGGGCACTGGCAATCCCAGATATCAAACTGCAATTTTATGCTTTGCAGTTGGCTCAATTTACCCAGATTATTAGCCATACAGCCTCATCCAGATGGGTCGAGGCAGAGAAAGCCTGCTTCCTTGCCTGAATTCAACCTCATCTCCACAGTCTCAAGAAAATCACTCACATACTTACAAATTCAATTTCTCTGTCACTTACTAACTATATGGTTGGTTTCATTTTCGAGTCCTCTCTGTCATTTATCCCTCAGATTCAGGCCACAGCCAAAGTCTGTAGATTTTTTCTCTATAATATTTCCAAAATCCATCCATACCTCTCTGCTTCTACTGCAAAGACTTTGGTCCATGCCCTAGTGGTCTCTCGACTCGACTACTGCAATCTTCTTTTGGCAGGGCTTCCTCTCTCTCACCTCCACCCATTGATTTCTGTTCAGCACTCAGCTGCTCGTATCATCTCACTCGCTCACCGGTATGACCATGTCTCCCCTCTGTTGTCATCCCTTCACTGGCTCCCCTTTCCCTTCCGCATTCGGTACAAGCTTCTCCTGCTCACCTTTAAAGCCCTCCATGGGTTGGCCCCTCCCTATCTCTCCGAACTACTTTCTCCCTACATCCCCACTCGTTCCCTCCGTTCTGGTAGCCAAGGTCTCCTGTCCCAGCCCAGGATTTCCACTGCCCGTCCCGGATTCGTCCCTTCTCACTTGCCGCCCCTCACTCCTGGAACCTCCTCCCCTTACAAGAACGACTCAACACGTCTCTAACCAGCTTCAAAGCTGAGTTAAAGACCAAATTGTTTAGGGAAGCGTTCCCAGGGAGTCTGTGATTGTGTCCTGGTTGTTCAGATTCTTGACTCAATAGTGGATATTGCTGTTTTAACTTGATTTGTATGATGTTTTTAATTTGTTGCTTTAACTTTTAGATTGTATACCATAGGCAGGCTTTTATATTCTTGATTTTACTTGGTTTTGTACAGCGCCGTGTAGATTTACGGCGCTTTATAAATAAAGCTAATAATAATAATAATAATAATATGGAAAAACTGGAGACATGTTTTGGCTGCTGATCCCTCCCTTTTGAGGCCTTTCCTACTCCATCCATATTTTCATATGCCAAATTTAATCAATTCAAAGAATGGATAAACCAAGGACTATACCACACTCAAAACCTATTTATGGGCTGATGAAGTCTTGCCATCGGCTTTATTTGTGCTGTCTTTTATAGGAACGACAAACAATTGCTGCAGAGCAGGCAAGGAGCAGTTCTCTCACCTCTGAAATGCTTAATGCTGAGTCTGAGCCATAAAGTAGGACACATCTGCAAGCATGACTCTGCTTTTTGTTGTCAAAGTGGTTGTTTTGCTTTCAGTCTGATGGATGTAAAAGCAGATCAAACTTTACTGATTCATCTTCTGGAGAGCACTAAGACTGATGGGCCAAGTTGTTTGTTGATACTTAACTGATTAGCCCATTTCTCCCCTCTTCTCTGCAAACGTTTCCTTTGATTTAAAAAGGCAGCTTTCTTATAGTTGACATCTGTCAGAAAAAGGCCTTGCTACAAAAGCTGAAATCACTCTCTATGGAGTTTTCTGCCTAAAAGCATGAGTAATAATAGTGCTTTGAAGTCAGCCCATACAGTACAATTCATCCTCTGTAACAGCATGGATCAAAAGCTTAATCCAAGAACCTGACTCTGGTTTGTTTTAAAATACCGTATCTCATTTTACTTTTTTGGATCAATTTTATTTTCTGTAATAACTTTGTCTTTTTCTTTCCTGATCCAAATTCAGTTAAGAATACTGGCCAGACATAATGGATAGATCATCTGAAAGTTTAAACCATTCCATATCCGTTGTCACAGTAAACCTTGAAACACCTGTGTAAATTAAATAGTCACTACAGTTGGCCCTCCACATTTACGGCTTTAAGTTTTGCGGATCTGATTATTTGCAATTTTGATTGATGTGTTCTTCTAGGACGTTGGACGTCTTCCAGACGTTGACCACAGAGTTGTGCTGGAGAACCTAGACATTTCTAGAGAAAACATTTCTCTAAGCATTTGTAGGTCCTCCAGCATAATTCTTTGATCAACATCTGGCACGTTCACATGGGTTTCACCCTTAACCCCAATGAATGTGGAGGGACCACTGTAGTATTATTCTCATATTACATGTTCAGTGGTAAGCAAGAGGGCAGGCCCTACCATTAGGTAAAGTGAGGCAGCTGCCTTAGGCAGTACTTTCTGATGGCCCAATAATTGACTTAGGGGAGCAGAGCAGCAAGCTCTGCGCTTCCTAGCCTAGTTTGCTGTCCACAGGTGCATTGGGTGATGAACCATTGGGTGATGAACCATTGAAAGGGTTCAGCTGCCAGTCTGGAGAGCTATAATGCATGGAACATGAGGCAATAGAAACAGGTTGGCCTTAATCTTGAGCAGCAAAACATCTTGGGCCAGAGATGAACAGCTGGCCCTGTTGAACTGGAATGCAATCAGTCGTTCTAGCCCAAATAGAGCCACTGAACCCATTGTTAAATGGTGAGGCAACACTTATGTCAATTTCATTGATTCAGTGGGTTTACTCTAGTGAGGAACTACCAGTGGGATTCAGACAGTAGCAATATATTTTTGCCCTAGTGTTCTAGGCACTATTTTATTTTGCTTCATAAATCCTTCAGATGTTGTAGCTATTCTGTATGTATCTCTCAAATTGGCTGCCTCTTTTAGCTCAGGACCATTCCCTATAGTTAACTTCTTGGAGGAGCCCTCCATGTGCTAATTTTAGACTGAAGGTTCGGTTGTTACCAGTGTCGACTCTTCTACTTCAAAATTCTTTTCTTAAATGTCTTCACATGCAATCCACACACATATCCTTTAGTCAGGCAGCTTAGTAACAGCTGGATGCTTAATTGCCTATTTTGCACTTGTATGTTTTTCAGTAAAGATGTCTAAATGTTTTGATAATGTATTTCTAATTGTCATCTGTGCTGAGGTGATAATGTGGTAAAAATAATAAAGATGGGGAAAGAATGGACATAGTTAGGGTCATGTTACTACATTAAGTTTTCCTGTCCACAACTTTTTAAAAAGCAAACTTGCATGAAGTTTTTTCTTTAGTAAGACTTGGGGAAGATCACATCAATGCAATGTACCAATGTAAATGAATAACCGCATCAATGCAATGTACCACTTTAAAATGACACTGGCAATTTTCTAGTGGCAATTTCAAAAGCCTTAGGGTTTCTTTCCAAGCTGCACAAAAGAGATATGGGTGTACATCTCCATCTCTTGAAGCCAGAGCTTAGAAAAGTTACTCTTCCAAGTTCTGTCTAAAGTACAAAGGGTAGAATGTGTGTCTTGTTCCAAAGAGAAAGTACATGAGTGCATTTCTACCACCAGGCATCTTCTGTTAGACGTTTCCTCTTTCAAACTTAAGAGGTAGGTCTAGGGATGGAAAGGGCAGCTATTAAATAACTAGAGAAGATCCTAAAATGTAAAAATATACAACTGAGCACTAAAGTTAGACTCATCCAATCCTTTGTATTTCCCATTACATGTATGGATGTGAGAGCTGGACAATAATGAAAGCAGCTAGGAAGAAAATCAACTCATTTGAGATGTGGTGTTGGATAAGAGTGCTGAGGATACTATGGATGGCCAAAAGGACAAACAAATGGGTCCTAAAACAAATAAAGCCAGAACTCTCCCTGGAAGCCAAAATGATCAAATTGAGACCACCGTTATGAGACAGCATGACTTGTTAAAAAAGACAATAATACTAGGAAAGGTAGAAAGTAGTAGGAGAGGGAGACTACACATCAAATGAATGGATTCAAACAAGGAGGTCACAGGCCTGAGTCTACAGGACCTAAGCAGAGTAGTGCAGGATAGGAGGTCTTGGAGATGTTTCATCCATAGGATTGTGATGAGTTGGGGTTGACTCAAGGGCAGTTAACAACAACCAATTCATATCTTCCAACATGGAAAACAACCTTCTACATGTTTAAAACAGGAGAATTTGGATGAAGTCACCAAAAGAATATATCAGGAAATACTTTTTTGGGGGGGTATTTTTGAGAATATGTTTAATGTAAACATACCGAAAATCAAATTAGCAATGTCTCTATTTATATAGACCTTAATTTTTTTAAATGCAAAAGAAAGCTACTCTTCTATTAAATAAGTAAGATTCATGTTTTTTCTTGGCTTTATGGTTGTGGTCAGGAGCTTTAATCACACAGATAGTGGTCTAGATATTTGCAATAGTCAGCCACATGACTGGGCAGTGTTGGCCTCATGTGGGCAACTGCTCTTTGGGTGCCGTTATGCTGAGAGAGGTAAAGTCAGTCTAAGAGATATATGCATGACTTTAGAAAAGAGCTAGCCATGAAGTGGGGGACCCTTACAGCCAAGTTCTCCTTTCCCAAGGGCAGTGAAGTAGTGAAGCGAGAACCCACAGGCTTTTTCATTGGCAAGATAATAGCATCTTCTGCCATCCACACAGGCTGTCCTGTCCCTGCTGAGATCAACTACAAGCCTCATAGTAGCTGGGTAGGTGGACAAGACAACAGATCCCCCCCCAAAAAAATGTATTGTTATGAACTATCTCTAATATAATCCCAACATATTGGTTTTAAATATGTATTGATTTACAAATGAAAATTGCTAGAGCTTATTTGTTAATATAGGTCATCTTCGTTTCCTATTTTTCTGAACACTTCTTTGAGATTCTATGGAGAGTGTCATGATGCACATCTGAACTGGAAAATTTACCACAACCACAGCAATACACAAGAATGTTCCAGCCTTTCTCCATGCAGATGACTAGGCTCAGTGCATTTAGAGGTCCATTCCAGACTTAAGTGTGGTGCAGGTTAGATCACCATTGCTAAATTAAGACTTTGCTGCAGACTGGCAAACAGGAATCATCTTTCTGCTGGGTCAGATAAGTGAAGCAAGTCCAATTACATTTATCTTGCTGAAAAGTTGCCTTTGTCCTCAGGCGCAACAAGGTGACAAGAAACTAAACACAGACATGAAGTCACAGGGATATATTTTATATAATGTGCATTACTTGATGGTACAGTATAGGAAACAACATGTGACAGAGATACATTTAGAATTTCTTCCTATTCCACTGAAAAGTTACAATCATCATGGTCTCTAAAAATAGAATGTGTGGGTGTATGTAGCGTGCGGGATGTGTGGAACCATAAGAGATACTTATACAGAATTCAGTCCTTGTAAACAAACCTGCCAGTAGCTTCTTGGAATTTTCCACATTTCCAAGCTGTGACAGTACCCCTTTCCAAGCTGACCCCACAACTCCACTCTTTGGGCTGCTATCACTTACCTTGCCCTTGTATTCTGAAGATCCCTCTCTGGATCTTGTTCGTGAGCCGCAAGGTGACCACACCTGGACAAGTGGCTGTGTTGATCAAGATACAGGAATATACCCCCACACCTGCTAGAAACATTTTTTTACAGAGAGTGTGGTAGCAGGTTGAACATTTCTAAGGTCTCCTACCAGCCTCATGTGTTCCTACTAGCAGATAGTTGTCACTTTGCTATACTGGCACAAATCCTTCATGTACAGTTTAATTCACAACAGTTCTGCATAGAACCCTCCAAGTTCTCTCCAGAGTCAGACTTGACTTGGGACAAAATTCAGTAATAACTCTAGCTTACGCAGAGCAGGACAACAAAGGACAGAGCAGATTGCAACATTGCAGAGCAGTTGTTTTGAACAAGCCTTGAGATTGATGGTGTAGCATTTCAAGGGACTGACAGGATAGAGAAGCCTGCTTCACCCAGCCATCTGTGTGCATATTTAAATCTGCACCCAACCTATTGATTTAAAACTGAGGGAAAGGGGTAAAACATCACATAGCTATTCAAACCTTTTCATGGTTGAGAGGAAGACTCTTGGGACTTTGTGCTGTAGAACACAGAGGCAAGCATTTTGTGACCAACCCAACCCAATCCAAACCAATTCTTTCAAGTTGGATTTGACCAGTCAAACCTACCTTTCAACAGCATTCTTTCAATGCAGTGAAGTGACACAGTACCCCTGTGAGGAAGAAGCTGAGCATGATCCACTTTGAACAGACAGCCTGAAGCACAGGGACACACATGTCCTGCTGCTCCACTGGCCAACAGAAAGACCCAGAACAAACTTGCAGATATTGGCATGAATCTAATTGCTAGATTCAATTAGAGTTTAAGCAAGCTTCACTGAATGAATGAGTCTACATATGTAAGTAGAGATTTTCCTAAATATTGAATTACTACTCAAGGGTTGATTCAGTGCGTCACTCAAGTTGTGACTAAGAAACTGGGGCATTTTAAAAGCAGATTAGAAAGTGGGGTTACAGAAGATTAATTGGAACTGTCCATGCCAAACCAAGACAGGAAGAGGATGTGAATTGGCATTGGCATCAATCAGGTCTCCAAGTGGAGGATATTATATAATTGGGGTACCACAAATAATGTTTTATCCTATGGCTTTCCACAGTATATTGCCCCACTGATTGGACCTCATACTATACGACAGAGTGATCCTCATATTATTATTATTATTATTATTATTATTATTATTATTATTATTATCATCATCATCATCATCATCATCATCATCATCATCCTGCTTTCCCCCTCAAAACTGGGACACAAGGCAGCTTACAAATGAAAATAACAATACAACTGAAAACATACAAAAGTGAGCATTAAAACAGAAGTAGACTTGTGTAGCATTAAAACACATCACTCATTAAAAGAATAAATTGCAGTTAAAAATATAAAAGCACTTTAAAACAGTGCATATTGAAACAAGAATACTAAAACACATTAAAACAATATACAGACCTTTAAAAACCTTCCAGTCCTGTATCACACAGCATTAAGAGCCCAACTTCAACAATCTGGAAAAGCCAAGTGGCACAAAAATGATTTTACTTACCATTGGACGGACAGTAAGTGTGGGCCATTCTGGCCTTTCTGAAGAGTTTCAAAGTCTGGGAGCAACCACTGAGAAGGTCTCCTTTGTTTCCACCAAAGGAGCCTGAGAAGGTTGTGTGACAGAGAGAAAGACCTCTCTAGATGATCTTGAAACCCTAATAATAATAATAATAATAATAATACAATTTATTTATATTCCGCTTTTTCACAAGGAATCAAAGCAGATTCCAACAGTATAAGCATAAAACATAATAATCTTAATCTCGAGGAATCCAAGCAGATTGCAGCAGTAAAACAAGATACAATTAAAATAAAAAAAGCATTAAAAGTTCCAAGCTCCCCATCCCTGCCCCCTGTCATAAAAACATAATAAACACTGAAAAGAGATTAAACCAAAAAAGAGGTTAAAAACAATGGTGTACAATAACAATTAAAATGAGATAAAATTTCAAGCGGAGACCGGATAGAGTAAAAGGTAAAGATGGAGAAACATGAGACAGTTAAAATTACAACAAAATCGAACAAAGAAACAACCCCACATCCCAACCCTCCCCCAATCATAAAAACATAAACAATACATAAAAAGAGATTAAACAATAAACTATGTTAAAAACATTCCTAATGGGCTCATAGAGGGAGATATATTCCTTCAAATAGCCTCTACTGTACATATTATGCTACAGCTATTCCAACAGTAAGAAAGCATATAGTCAGTAAAATAGCTCTACAATTTTCACATTTTCTTAGAAAGAGAGATTATTTTCTTTCTTTGATTTTAGAACACTTCTTACAATAAAGGCAAAGAAAGGTGAATATTTTTCAGGGTGTGTCATCTGGACAAGACTGTATTTGGGAATAGATGGTGGGTGAGCTAAGCCAGTTTCCATGACCATTTTCTCCTAAAGTTATGAAACGGGTGTTTTACAATTATTTATAGCATGTCGAAGTCACCAAATACTGGTCAGTGAGGGTATGCAAAATGGCTGTTTACTTACCTGAGGCTGCTACAGTTCCATCTTATAAATTGCTCATTCCTTATTATGGAGCAGGGTACAAACAGACAAACAAACAAACTGATTGGGGTTGAGTGTCTTGAAGTGGTAATGGGCTGGATGAGGAAAAAGAAACTCAGGCTGAATCCAGACAAAATAGAGGTACTTACAGTAGAGGCCCCCAAACCAGGTATAGGGTTGCACCTCCAATCCTAGATGGGATCACACTCTCCACAAAGGACTGTGTTCACAGTCTGGGGATGCTCCTAGACCCGTCACTTCACATGAGAAATCAGGTGAATGTGGCGATCAGGAGTGCCTGTTATCAGCTTCGGCTGATACGCCAGCTGCACCCTTTCATGGAAGTAAAGGACCTAGAAACTATTGTACATTCACTGGTATCTTCACGACTTGATTTCTGTAATGTGCTCTACATGGGGCTACCCTTGTGCCTAGTCTGGAAACCTCAACTATTGCAAAATATGGCAGCCAGGCTGGTCGCCGGAAAAACTAGGAGTGACCGAATAACACCCATCTTAAAATCTCTTCACTGGCTGCCTATTAGTTTCCAGGCACAGTACAAGGTGTTGGTTATAACCTTTAAAGCCCTACATGGCTTGGGTCCAACCTATTTGAGGTATCGCCTGCTTCCATATAATCCGCCCTGCACCCTCAGGTCCTCTAGGAGGAATCTATTGCAGCCTTTAAAAACCAGACTAACTGCTACCTCCCAGAGGGCCTTCTATGCAATTGCTCCCAAACTATGGAACGGTCTGCCGGACGAGATCCATCAAATTGCCAGCTTAGACAGTTTTATAATAATAATAATAAATAAAAGCTTTATTTTTAGCCCGTCTTTCCTGGGATCAAGGCGGGTCACAACAGCCAAAAACACGATACAATCAATATACAAAAAATTAAAATACAAAAAAATACAAAATCTCACAATATCTTACAACAGTTAAAATCCAGTTAAAATTTTTTTTCCAACTAGCACAAGCTGTCAAGACGGATCTCTTCCGGCAGGCCTTTCCTGAATAAAGGTGCCCGGCCACAGAATGACTGCCTCCCACATCATGTATCAGCCCACTGCTCTGTCCTCGCTGTATTTTATTGTGTTTTTAATAGATGTTTTAATTCTAATTTGTTTAATCCTGTTTTAAGGGGGAGAATTTGGGACATAAATTTGTAAATATGGATTTTAACATGTTGTAGCCGCTTTGATTGTCTTGTCACAGAAAAGTGGGATATAAATAAAAGTTTTATTATTATTTATTTATTTTTGTTTCTGGCTTTTATAAAAAGGGGAAAAACAGCCTCCATCCATAAAGCGAGGCACACAGTCAGGTGCTTGTATACCCTCCAAAGTTTCACAGATGAAAACAGGGACATATGTGGGCTAAGCAATATCAGAGAGTGATCAAGACGGCAAAAGTTATTATTAAGGGAGGACACACAAGCTAAGAGAGGCAGAAGCAGTTTGCTTTTGCCTGAGTCTCCTGGGAAGGGCATGATTGCAACCCCTTCTGCTCTCCTCCCTGCTGAATCAACTAAGTGCAAATTACTTTTTAAAACATAGTTACTTAAATTTATTTATTTAAGGGATTTCTATCCCACCTTTCTCCCAAAATGGGATTCAAGATGGCTTTTGGACTTCTTAGTACTTTTGCGCTTCCAATTCATTTTGCAGCCATTGAAGTAATCTAAGGAGAGAGGGAGGAAATGAGTGGAGGAGATTGGAAACTGGGACATTTTAAAAGCAGCTGAAAAAGTGGGGCAACAGAAGATTAATCAAGAGTGTTCCTGCCAAATTAGGACAGTTGGAGGATAAGGGTTTGTCATCTAATTCAAGGCCAAGCCTCAAGGCCAAGCTGAAAGATGATGAAGATAGCAGTCTCTGGTTTATACACACACATTGTTTTGGAGCATTTTTCACATATATATTACTTAAAAAACAAAAACAAAGAAAACATAGAACTGGGCAATGTAGTTTAAATTCCTCAAATTCGCTCTACCAGACAGGAGTTATTCCACTCAGCAACTCTGCTAAATAATGCTTAGCCAGTGAAATTCGTGCCTCATACATTAATTAAGCAATATAAAATCAGATCAGGCGGGATGGCTTTAGAAATGCATTCCCCTGAAACTTGTCTAACATCTGATCCAGTTATTAGCATTTCAAAGCTCCTGATTCCTCTTTTTAGCTCCATAGGAGAAGTTATCTGTATATTAATCTTTTCCTCTCAGTAGCTGCGGGATCTGCATCTTCAGCTGCTGGCAGCAGCAACAATAATTCCAAAAACCAGGACTAGGAAACATGTTTGCTCTTTTAAGATGGCTTCATGTCCTTGCAGATATTATGAGTGCTATATGAGGGTGGAAAAGAAAACCGCAGAATGTCTACATGGTGCTATTCACTGAACTTCCATTTGGAAGCTACACCTTTCCTCAATATCTATACTATTTTTTTCTTGATTCATAATTAAAAATATATATCATTTATCCACAGCAGATCTATGGAATACACATTGAGAAATGGCATCCCTGGGGAATGGCTGGTACTGCCATTGTTGCTATTGTACTCCACTAAGTAATTTTTGACTGATGGTGACCCTAAGGTGTTTTCATGGCAGGTTTCTTCAGAGGGAGTTTGCCATTGCCATCCTCTGACACTGAGGCTGAGTGATTTGCTCAGGGTTACTCAGTGGGTTTTTATGTTTTAGCATAGAATCAAACCCTCATCTCCAAACACACGAACCACTATGCCATGAGAGCTCCATTCTATGGAATCCTGAGATTTGTAGTTTGACAAGGTCTTTAGCCTTCTCTGTCAAAGAGTGCTCGTGCCTTGTAAAACTACAAATCCCAGGATCCTGTAGGATAGCGCCATGACAGTTAAAGTAATTGTTAATTATTTAATTATTAATGCTTGTTTTAATAACTGATAATTTAATTATATTTTATTATTACTGACAGGAGGGTTAAGGAAGGGGTAGGGTTACAATGTTATTATATGATATCGTATTGATATTGTATTTTATTGGTTTATTTTAATGTAAGCTGCCTCAATTGTTTGGAGGACTGGGATATTAATAATAATAATAATAATAATAATAATGATGTCAAACTGCATTATTTCCACAATATAGATGCACTAGTCTAGTATTTGGCAATCCTAGCCATGTGTCCTACTTTACATTGGAGAGTGCTCTGTCTGAATGTATCCTGTGTTTGAAGGAGTTCTATGGTGAGGTTCAATTTAAAGATTAAGATTTTAATCCTATTGGAAGTTCAGTAGCTTGTCCCATTGAATAACACTGAATGGTGAGTCAATGCTTATGTAAATTCCATTGATTCAGTTGGTCTGCTCTGGGACTACTAATAGGCTTCCATGCAAATGTCAGAAAATGCAGAGCAGGCCAAGGGTGCTCTGAAGTAGCCCATCAATCCTGAACACCAAGCCAGCGGCAGAGTAACCAAGCAAGCAAAGAGATTGTCTGGCCACAGCCTTCCACTACTGTGGTCAGATACATTATAATTCTCTTTACATTAGGACTAGCTGTCCCTAAACTTGCATCAGTCCCTATATATAAAACAGTGTGTGTTCTTTTGCAAATCTGTGTCCTCCATTCGTCTAAAATGGTCAGAACTCCTTATTTGAGTTTTCTACAGGGCTACTTTATTTGGACAAAACAACTCCCCAAATCCCCCCTCATGGCCATGTAGATGGTGGGATTTGGGGAGTTTTAGTCTCCAAAAGTAATCTTTCCAAGCTCTGTAGAAAACCCAAAGGAGGGCACATGAGCACTCTAGCACAATCCACATCAATTTAGAGATTTGGGATTTATTGCTAGTGTCTGTGTGATTAGTACTACTGACCCTTTTGGAAGGGTCAGTAGTACAATGTTTTATACTAGAGTCTTATAGCAAACATATGCTGTTGTGACTTCGATCAGTTTTTCCCCCAAATTGCAGTAAAGAAGATAAATATTGACTTATGACAACTAGACAGAACATATGCACATGATGTTGGAAGGGAGGTCAAGAGGAGAGCTCCACAGATTATTAGCAAAATTAGGCCACAGATCTTTCAGTGCTTCGAATGCTTTTACAACAGTCTTGCATAGCAACAGTACAGATCACACTATTAAATTGGGGAGGAGAGTCAAAAGTACTGCTCCGAGCAAATCACAGCATTGTTATATAACATGATTTCATTTTCAGCTGCTTTCAAGAACAAATCCTTTTATGGCCACTCCTTCAACATTCAACATTCAATTTAATGCCTAGCAAATATTGAGTCTTTTCATCCCCGTTCTCAAAATCATAATGGATATTTATGTTTGTATTTTGAATTAGCTCTTTGTTCTTCTTTGTTTGAGATGTGTGTCACTCCCTGAGTATTTTATTGTTTGCTGTATTGTTCTAGAATCCTGTGCTTTACAACTGGCAATTGGAACCCATCAATTTGTGAATTATTACTAATTCCCCTTTGATGCATATTTTGTGTTGAATTCATAATATGCTCAATCACTAGAATAAAAAGGTTTGAAAACTAAGATTTGAAAAGCTGATGCTGGGTGGGACATTGGTTATTATCAGAACAATCCTATGTATGTTTCCTCAGAGATAAGACCTACTGTGTTTAAAGAGGCTTAGTAAGTGTGCATATTTTAGAAATGTAGCCTTGCACATTTCTGAGTAAACATGCTCAGCATTGCACTGTCAGAGTAGTTTCCTACTTCTAAGGTTTAGCAATCTAAACAATCTTAATTTTTTGTGTTAAAACTCTGTATTTTTAATCTAATTGACAGTTTATTCCAGACTGATAACCCTTTTTCTGGAGCCCTAGTGTCTGATTTTGAAACTATCCATAGACACCAATTTGTTTACAATTAGAAGTCAATGAATTACGGTAAGAAGCTGACATGATCAAGAATTCAAATTCTCTCCAGCTTTGTGATGCTACTTCCACTACTGCTGCATTTGGCAGATGCAACTGGCTGAATTTGGTAGATTCAACTGGCCAGCTGGTTAAATCTGATGCAATGTTTTTAAGATGCTATTGGATGGGACACCACAAACAAATCTTATCAGGTGCCTGTAAACTACATTTCAGAGGAAGAAACGGGCAAAAACCACCTCTGAGTATTCCTTGTCTAAGAAAACCCTGTGAAATTGATAGGGTCACCATAAGTCAACAGGCAACTTGACTGCCCATACATATATATTTTATAGTGACATATAGTGTTTCCTTAAAAAAACTGTAAGGCAATTGGAACTTTAGTTCAGTAACAGTTTCCCCACCACTGTGGATAAATCCAGCACTATGGTGCATTACCCAAAACCAGATTTTTTTTTGGGGGGGGGGGAGGTCCCAGTCCTCTAGAGTCAATTTTGGAGATCTACAGAAGCTTATGGTGGTGTTGGGGATCATTCCCTCCTGGTTCTGGCTGGCTTCTAACACTTTGCCAATGAAAGTACACTGTCAGATCCTACCCATGGTTTATTGGCTTTTGTTTTGCACACATGGATGTGGGGGTTTTCTTTGGATGACTAGCATCCAGTGGCTGAATAAACATTTCTCTCCTAGGACTGAATCATGTAATGACTATAACTGTGATGGAAAGCAGTCTTGTATCCTTCATCTTGCTTTATTTCCATATTATTATTCAGCATGCATTCAGCTCTTAACATTTGATCAATTCTACATCTGATTTTGGTGCACAAGAAACCTGGGACCCTGACTATATTGCTCATCTCAGAACAGAGACAGAAGATATATGTGCAATTGTTTACGTTTCCAAATAACTCTCAATAAAGATAATGGTAACAGATGGGATTGTTCCTCCTGAGTCCATGTTTGTACTGGAAAAATTTGGTCACAGCTTGTTCTGAATTGCCTGGATTTCAATAGCAGTTAACTGTTCTAGCGAAGGTGAAGAAGCAAGTAAGATGTTATATGAAAAGAAGAGCTGTGCATTTTAATGAGGGCTATGCTTCTGTGGGGTAGAGACAGGAATAATAAATGGTAGCTGAGATAGGCAGAAAGGAAACTACTTAGTAAGTGGAATGGGAGTTTTCCAAAAGGTGTTTTTTACAGTAAAAAAAAAAAAAAAAGGAGTCTGTCAATTGAATGGAGTGGGATACAAGTTAAAGTAAGGCAACTCCTGTCTACCGCTTGACTTTGGTTTAGAGGGAAGGTTTGGGAATTCTGCCATCTGGAGACTGAAGGTGACACTGCAGACAACAGGCAGATTTTAATGGGTGAAATTAAATAATGCATTAAAAAATAATTCCAATGTATACATTCCCAGGATCCCCTTAGTATCCATACCGACTTTCTCGTGGCTATACTTTTTATAGGTTTTGGATCTATAGCAGAAACAAATACATTTTCCCTCTTTATTATTACAGATGCACATATATATGATGTAAGAAACCCATGATCACCGTCTCCCCACCCGCAACCCTTTTTTAAAGTTAGCAGCCAGGTCATTCTGTTCCCTGATATTTTATTGGGACTGTGGTACTGGAAGGTATTTATAAGCTCTTTCACCCTACTGATATAAATAACCACCTGCTCTGCAGAGCAAAACAGAAAGGAACCATACATATTTCAGGCCTTTCAGTAAGTTTTCCTGTATTGTATCGGAGATGACAAAACAATGCCTAACTGCAGCTCCACCTCCCTGATACAACTAAACTGGAAAGCTAATCAAATATTAACTGTCTCTGGGTAGTTAAAAGACAAAGAATTTCTGTTGAATTCTATTCCTTCTTAGAGTAGTGTGTAGCCCAAGGATGGGATGTGTGAGTTCCTCCAGATGCTATTGGATTACAACTCCTTTTTCCTTACTGCAGGCTATGTTGGGTAGGAGCTGCAGCCCAACATCATCTGAAGGACTGCTTAGATCTCAAACTTTCCTCTAACTTAAGATGAAACAAAAGACAAAATTGGTGAGCAGTTTTGATACATTTTCTTGCAGCTTTGATAGCAACGCTAAGTTGAAAGTAGTAGAAGGAAATATGTTTGGAAATGTGTCCATCAATAGCACAGTTATTCTCCTTTAACCACATCTTATTTTTCTTTCCCTTACAACTGTTGATGTTCTTTCTCTGACCCCTCAGGCTCTTGTTTATATCACCTGCATAACCTGTAACTTCACTTTTGGTCCAGTTGTGTAGAGGTGGGCAACTGTAGCTTTCTAGACTTTTTTGGACAGTATCAAAAACTGTACCATTATCCCTCACCTCTAGCTGTGCTAGCTGGGGCCACTGGGAGTGGTAGGCCAACAGCATCTCAAAGTCCATCGTTGCCTACTCCAATGCAAAGGCACAAGGGTATGAACATAGTGTTTGAACACAGAAACCACTACAAACCTTAGCCTGGGGGCACTGAGTGGAAAGTAATATTGGGTGTATCTATATTGTAGAAATAATGTACTGTACTTTAATGCCATGGCTATATTCTACTGAATTCTGGGGTGTGTGGTCTCTCTGGCAAAGAAGGCTAAAGACTTTGTAAAAAGACCTACAGTTCCCAGGATTCCAGAGGATGTAACTTTGATTGTGCCAAACTTCATTATTTCTACAGTGTAGATACACTCATTGAATCTTGCAAAAGGGTGAGAATTAGGGTGACTCAGTGTAACATTTCAGGTAAGATTCTACATCTTACAAGCATTACCAGTTGCCAGAAGGGCATTCACAATATTTAGTTCTCACAGAAAATAAAAATGAAGCTTCCAATGCAAAAGTGACTCAGGTTTGAACATAAAAATACACAAGCTACTATTCACTGCTTCACAGCAGAAATCCTATACAAAGATCAATACTGCCTTCTAATATGTGCTGTATTTACTCAGATAAACCCATGATGAGTAAATTAATCAAAAGTTGCTGGATTCACAAAAACTTGTAGTTGACTTTTCCCCCTTCTAATAGGAACAAAACTTGGATTGACTGCATTGAATCTTGCTGGAATAATTTTTAGAAGGAAGGTACAGTTCATAGTGTTCAACAGTTTAATCATGTATTCAGAAGGAAGTCCTACTGTGCCCAAGGGGGATCATCCTATATATGTTTGCACAAAATTGCAGCCCCTGTATTTTGGTTTTATTGTCCAGCCAGCACCCTGCTTGGGGTTTTGTGCAGACAGACATCCAAATGTTTTCGCCTAAATTTCTGTGGTAGTCTAATGCCAGCAATCAGGCCAATGATCAGAGGCCCTTATGCTTACTGTAGAAGTAAGACAACTGAGATTTACAATCCAGTGATTCTATTTTTAAATTTTTATAAAACAAAATAGCTTTTAAAAATGTATTCAGATCTCTTATTTTCCAAGATGATTCTGAGGTAAAGTTAAAGTTCTTTTTCTGTATCCACTAGAAATGGGAGTGCTTAGCAGCACATTTCAAATTGATAACTGGAATTGTTTTGCAAGGCAAAGCAGACAGTAATGCAATGGCAACTCAGATACCCTCTGCTGGCAAACAGATCCTCTTTTTATGCAAGAATTGAAAATGCTTAGGAATTTGCTTTTACTGTTATTATCTTATATAGCCCAAAGCATGACTTATCATTTCTAGCTATATTACTAATGGGCCATTGTTGAGATACAAATTTAGAACCTGCAGGGAGCCTGGGGTTTGCTATAGGTGAAAATGGAACAAAATAATCTCACATAAAATGACTGGGCGAGTCAGCATTCCCTTCTTTCCTGTTCTATCCCAGACAACATGGCTTGTTAACTTCAGATCTTCTCCCTTTCCAGCTTCTGTTTCACCCTTCCTGCTTTGTGAATTCCTGCTTGATAAAGAAACACCGGGGAGGAGCCACAGGGGTGCACTTACCTGTTCCTCCCCTTGCCTGCCACTGTGCCTGGTGAAATGGAGTTGCGTGCCACATGTGCCATGGGTTCGCCATCATGGATCTAGAGGACAGACATTGCCCATAATACTCAGGTATTATGGAAACTCACAGTCCTAGCAGCCAAAAAAACTAGGTACACAGTGGAGCATCAGGGTAGAAGGTTCCTTTCTGTTGGATCTCACCTCATGCATCCCACATTGGGCTCAGAGGGTGGGAAAAGCTCTAGTTCTTGGCACTTTGAGTAACATTATAGAAATACCTCCCCTCTGCTAACCAGGAGTAGGGCTTGATGTAATTTTGCAATATTTCAAAGAAGTGCAAACTCTGCAATCTGTTTCTTTCTTGAATTTCTTACTTCTCCAGTTGTTTTTTTTTGTGTGTGATCCCCAAAATGAGCAAGCTACCATGAATATTGTTTTGCCTGATTGTATTGCCTGAATCCAGACAATTGGTCTGAGAGAAAAGAAACCCAGACATCTCACCGCTTATAACTTACTTTTATGAAGGAGATGTGTTACCGTGCATCTGTGTATGCACTGGACCAAACCCGAGTAACTCTTCTATCAGATTGGAATCTAACTCTCCAAAACATGCCAGATCTTTCTGGGACAAATAACAATACAAATGGCTTTGTGTATAAACTGTCTCATTTTGCCTGAGGAATGTCTTAGTTTAGACCCATGACCTTGGCATGAAGAAAGATACTTTGTTTCAGACTAAAATTAGTGGAATTAATTTTAATATTTCTGTATTAATGTAAATATTAGGTAGTCAGTATTTCTCTCTGTTCAGTCTATTTCTCTATGTTGATTTATCATCAATCAATATAATACCGAATTAGACTTAAGAAAGTGATTTCCAAATTAAGGATCTATCTCTCCTCCTTGTATACTAACTATCCATACTCAGTGTTTTGAAGGAAAATTAAAAGCAGTTTGCAAATACTGCAGGGCTCTTCCCTACTTTGTAAGGAAACTCTGCAGATTGAGATTTCATATAGCCTCTTGATTTAGGATACTGAACATGGCAACACTATTCCTAAATTGGCCAGGATAGCTCTGAGACTATTTCTGCCTCATCAGAATGGTGAGGATGTGTGCCTTCTGTTATAAGACTCAATGATGCTGAAGTTGTCCATGGGCTATCCTTGATCTATGTATTGTGTTTCCTCTGGATAGTGTGGGACACATTATTCAAATCACATTATACTAAATGATTAGTGAATGGTTTTAATTTAAGTTTCAGACATTCAAATAATAACTCAAAGTATTGTTTTGATCACAGCTCTTTATTCTAGTTCTTTAATTGTACAAAACTACTGACCAGTGATAGAGCTTTTAATTTATAAACGGTCGTTTAAACAAGTTGTTGAACTGAACTGTACATTAAGCATGCAACACACAATTTCCTGTTCTTTCAAAGGAATTACTTGTTTCTTTTATCACACTGCATGCAGCATGATTTTGTTTTTTAAAAATACAGTGCAACAACAACAATGCTATTTTACATGATATGCAGAAACAAACACCTTACAGGAATAGGGTTTCCTATAAATAAATTTGAGTAAGTGCATTCACATTCAGTCATTACTTCTGCCTTTTCTTTACATATATTGTATTCATTGGTTAAACACTGGTCCTATACAGCTTAAGTACAACAAACTGTTCGCAGTTTAAAAAAGTGTAACAGTATAAAAATCCAAGCAATATGTTCAAATAAAAAGAGGAAAAGGAGGAGGAGCAGGAAGGAGAAGTAAAAAAATGTTAGTGAAAACTGTGAGGTTCAGAATCTAGAAGGAAGTGAAGACGACTTCAGTATTAACAGAAGGTTGTATATTTAAAAAGTGTTTTCCGAATTTGAGCCAAACTTTAAATCCATTAAATATGCTTATTACTGGAAGTGATATTTTCCAATTTCCTTTTGATTCCCAATTATTTTCCTCCACACATGCTTACAAGTTTATTTTCTTAGAATGTTTTTATCCATGAAAACAAAAGTAAAGCCAAAATTGTTTGTCTGTGACGTTATAGGGTTTTTATGGCTATTTTGTGGTATCACAAACAAAGAATTATGGCTTCACGATACACCAAAATTTAGACATCCTGTTCGGTCCACGTATTACTAATTGACAGAAAAATAACTTGATGTGTATTTCTATAGTTGTGCCATACCTTTTTATAAACATTTATTCTGAAAGTTAATACTGGAAATATAAGAACTTTCATTAAAAAAGATATGACACAACCTTCATAACATCTTTTTATATACACACCTAACTCCATCAAGGCACTATTACAATTCTCAAGTATCTGATAGCCTGCTCTCAAAAGACGCCCCAAAATTGAGGATACAGGAGAAATACAGTAATCTCTCAGTTTAGCAGATAATATATCCTATTTACAATAGAATAAAAATCATGAGGATGAAATAGCAGTTAAAGCAGTTGACTACCATAAAGGTAGATGAGACAAATGTATTTTAACTCTCATTCTACTTTGTAACATTGAATTGGCAAGATTCTTCCCCAAAGGCACAGAAGGGCAGTGAACTGTAAATGATTAGATCACTGTTACAGGTTAGCTGTCTGAGTGAGGTTTTCATGAAAAGCAAGCATGCTGTATAATTAAGAGATGCCTAATAACAGGTAACAACTAACCTATCATGTGAGATACAAGAAACATTATCTATTGCCAGGACTCCATTTTACAGACATTTTTATAGTTACGTTAATGGTAATGGTTGCAGGACATATTAAAGGCTTATAGTGCACTTATTTTAAACAAACAGCCATGAATATGGCAGTAACAAGCAATTCTGAATATTGTCTACTTATGTACAAGGAGAACCATACATAATCAAGTACTTTTCTTTAAATACTAAACGTTACTAAAGAGTCATTGCCCTCAAACTGTACAATCAAAGTTTCTTTAAAGCTTTGTGCAGAAAACAGTCAATCTGAAGGAATTTAAGGTTATTACACATGACTAAGTATTGTATATGAAGAAACATTTCATAAACTAGAACCATACTCAATCATACCATGTAAAAAGTAATCAGGCAACAAATTATTTTTTCACCTCACACTAGGAATCAAATGTAGGAACAACGTAGGGATTTGGGCATTAAATGTGCTTTTCTGTATCTGACAGAGAAGATGATTCATGTAATTTAATGTTGTCATAGAAGGTTTAAAAACCATTTGCTTTCTTACCACTGAAAATGCCTAAAACAATGATGGGGAGAAACAACCCTTCAGGTGTTGGATTGCAACTCCCAACACCTTAGTCTTCATAGTTAAGGGTGATAGACTGGAGTTGAAATCTAACACCATTCCTTGTCTAATAAAATTCACTCACTTGTCCAATAAAAGAAAGCATTGATACAGTTTTTCTAGCTATGCCTCACAAAAGAAATTCACAAAAGGAGACAAGCAGATAAAGACAGGGTATGGCATACATGCACAACAACAGATAGGGCCAAAGCATCAGAAGCAAGTTAAATATTTCAGTTTGACGGTTGTTGCAGAATGAATAGCTAATTGTCCCAAATGCTTACAAATAAAGACAAAGCAGAATATAAATGTTATTTCTTTTGCTATAGTTATTTCTTTTTTTAAGTAAAAACTTAACTATTTGTTATGAATTGCACTGCACTATAGAAACCACATAATCGGGAGAAAAGTTGCTCATTATATTTCATTTTTAAAAAAAAGGATTTGGCAAGAAGTCCACAAGGCAAAAGGAGAGATACTGTATAAATATATGCAAATTTTAATTAGAAATGCATATCTTCATAAATAAGTCAAATTTGAAAGCAGGTATTTTATCTCGCTAACATCATTTTGGGCAGTATAAAAACACATTTTCTTAAAACTACTGAATCCCAAACTGAAATGTGTACAGTATGACCCTGTATCTGCAGGACTTACCCACATCTGAAAAAAATATGTTCTCTCTAGGCATTTTCAGAGTGATTTTATGGTATGCTTCCAGTATAGGTTGACCATAAGAGTTGCGGTGGAGGACCTAAAATGCCTAAAGAGGTGTTCTCTCTAGGAATCTGTAGGTCTTCCAGCACAACTCTATGGTCAACTTCTTCCAGAAGTAATTTATTTCAATAGGGTTCGCTATTATTTCCACACTAAGTCCAGTAACATATCCCCTGCAGATACAGAGTCCATACTGTACTGTGTACTGCAATCTATCTATCTATCTATCTATCTTGAGCCAGGGACAGAATTATGCAGCTCTCCAGCTGCACAGTGTTGTTGGACTGCAACTTCTAGCACCCCTAGCAAATATAGCCAAACATGAGGAATGGTGGGATTTGCAGTCCAACATCTGGAGAGCTGAACAATTTCCATCCCCATATTGAAAGGCTTATAGTTGTTATAATAGAAGGCTGAAGATTTCTGCTATACTGTGTATTGCCATGTATATTTAATGACTACTATCTTTGACATGTAAACAGAAAAGGACTAATACAAGTAGAAACTGATCTACCTTCCAGAATTTAATGGTTAACAATTGAGTCCAATTTACAAAATGGGTGTTCTCATTTACAGAAACAACACATTAAATCTATGTTTTTGTATACAGTGAGCTCCATTAATATACTCAGATCTGGGGCACCTAAAACATCATTAAAAAGTTGCTAATGCTGCTAAACAGTTCTTGGGTGGCAGATTAACTGGATTTGACCCATTATTCTTGGAAGTATGAGGGTGCTAAGCAAACCTGTATATTACATAAGTCCAATATTCAAAGAAATTATATACAACATCACAAGAAGCCAAAATGCAGAAAATCCTTTATATTTTTCAGTATAGTACGATATCCTGTGGCCTACATACAGCCTAGGTCAGGATATCAGGCCTCTTGCTCTCCAACAAAAAACAAAACAAAACATGAAAAAATCAACAAAGTGGAATTCTGTATCCAATGACCTCCAGAAGGCACAATTATTCTCCTTTTCACTGTTTTAGTCCCCACAGCACCCCAAAAGCAGTGAAAAAAAATGTATCCAGAAGTCACTTAAGTTTTCACCAAAATGGTGAGGATGTGGCCATTACAGGATGCAGAGGACCTGAAGATGGGTACTTGGACACCTCACCACTACCCACCAATGCAGTAGAGCCCTTCTTTTTTCATACTCAGGAACTCCATCACTGCCCCCACTCTTTGCATCTCAAAGTGCTTCTACTGCAGCAGTTTGTCAAGAGGAGATGCTATTTAGAAAGACTATTTACAAATACTGTTGCGACAGGCAAAGCTATTTGTGTGTTACCCAGGATTGTTATAATTAACTCACTAATGCTACAAGTAAACTCCATTTTCATAAACTAATGAAACATTTGACAAATAACAATCACTGAAATGCTGCAGGGTTAATGAAATGTTGATGGACTAATAGCTTAATATTTTTAATGGCAATAAATAGCTGAATAGTTCAATCTTTGAACAATTATTAAATTTTCTAGATTGGGTGTAATCTTCCTAATGAATTAAAATCTCATTAAACTTCGAACAAATGCTGCACTTAAATTCACTTTTTATGGACAATGGACAGTATATGGTCAAATGAAAAAGATGTCATCAATGGCCATATTGATATGTTGTATATTGGTATTTATCACTGCAGCGTAACAACACTTTAGAATATGCAAGGCAGTTATCCAGCATATGAGAAATGCAAAGAGAAAGTTACTGGCACATAAGCATCTTCCACGTCTTCTGGCTAAGACAGAATATAACCGACATTGCTCCATGTGAGAACAAGCTTTTGAGGCAAAGGCCTGAATCTTCATGGCTCCTGTGTTTAGAAAATATTGCCTTATTTGAAGCCAACCCAAGCTTAAAATATGGTCCCACGAAGAACATAATCATTCCACTTCATATAGTCTTCCATCCAGGCATTCTATTTAAACAAGTAATTGATCATAAGCTGCAGGAGAATCATTAGCAAAATGAAGACATAGTGCTTGAACTGAAAAAAGTTACTATCTGGTGGTGGTGCGCTTGTAGTCATTCGGGTTCTTAGAGCAGTGATGTCCCTACAAGACATAAAAATGAGGATGATAAATTTATAGTTTGCCAATAATATATCACATAATGAATGCATGGGTGTTAGACTGAGAACTGGCTGTTAGCTTAATTGTTTCAGCTACTGAAGAAATTAATAGTAAAGTTCAAGGGTAAAGTAATGGTTTCTGTCAGTGTAACATGACACAGTAGAAGCTTTGGCAAAGTTTCTACATAACGCAGAAATCCTAAGGAGCTCAGGAGGTATTCGTTTCACCAGAATTAGCACTATCATGTGGACTGTGCCTTCAAGGTCCTGACACAAAATACTTTGGCTATCTGCTACAAACTAACATTTGTAAAATATAATACATACTGCCTAGCTATTCTGAATGTAAAAGCAAAAAGAAAAATGATGACATTCAAGATTAAACAACAAAAATAGTGGCCGTCTCTTTAGTTGTAGACTTCAATTCAACTTTAACAGCTTGGGTAACAAACACGCTGACTCCTTATTTAGGTGAATAAAATGGAATTAAATATTTTTAGGTCTGTAAATTTTAATCAGTCTAAATAATAAACTATTTTTTTTTCATTTGTTGAATTTACTGTAAATCACCAAGTTACCAAGAAAGCAGACAAACTCTAGGATAAAATAAAGCATTTTGTAATATTCCATGAGCACCTGCAGTTTATACCAAAATTAACCTTGTTCTATATCTATTGTAGGTAAAATATCAGTTAGTTCCCATGGCCCTTTGCAGGTACTAAAGTCATTGTAAAGTCGCACAAGGAAAAGAAAAACGTTTCCCCTTCATTCTAATAAATACAAAAACAAAATAAATGAATTCTCCTAGACTAATCTACAGTTACAAGGAAACTGATCAGAGACAGCTCATACTCACAAAAAAAGCCTGATTCATACCTTGAAAAGAAAATAATCCAATGTGTTGATTCCTCTATAATTTAGTATTGATTATTTTAAAGTGGATGTGTTCTACTGTGGCTCTCCATATGCTTTTGGACTGCAATTCCCATAATCTTTCACCATTGACTATACTGACTAGGGTTGATGGGAGTTGTAGGTCAAAAGCAAATAATCGTCCACACTTGCTCATCCATTTTAAGCCAAACATTCATGGTAAAAATAAAAGGCATTTTATTTTTAAATAATACATATTTGTTTTTATAATAAATCTTTATTTGTAAATATATAAATACAAAACCTACCTCCGTATATCTTCCTGTGTCTCCCTTATAGATTCAATGGCACTTTGTAGTTCACCAAGATCGAGTGTCTTTTTTCGGATTCTTGTATTATGCTTGAGTTGCGCTTCACAAATAATTCAAAGAATGTACAGTAAGCGAAGGATACAAATCATGTAAATTATATCCAAGGGCTTTTAAAAAAATTCACCAAGCAATACCAGGCAAATTCTCTCTCTTTTTCTTAGTTTTTTAAAAATAAATCAGAGCAGAAAACTGTAAAAAACCTCAAATTATGTTATGTTACAATGCAAAATCCTTTAGACAAAACAAGAATAAAATAATGGCATTTGTTTACGGCACTCCTAATACATGCACTGAAAAATTCAAAAAGGCTAGGATGAACTGATGCAGAACTCACCTTCACTGCCAGATGAATCCTGATTATCAGGTTCTGGTGAGGAAAACCCACACTCCCCTTTCTTTGACTTTGCAGACCTCTTTATTTTTGCAACGCTAACCTGTAATTAATAAACCCATAATGCTTATTTGCTCAGAAACAGAAGACTGAATCTAGACATGCTTATCAAAATTCTATGAACACTGAGAAAGATGGCAGGCTGGAAATTTTCTCTAATTTCCCTTTCTGAAACTTCCAGGCATGGTCTTCCCTCTTTTGCCTGTGAGAGGAATCTATCAAAAGCCTAGTTCCGTCTGTGAACAAAATGGGTCTTTTTGTTCATACAGCAGGAGGTCTGCATCAACCCCAATTTAGATAAAGTACCTGTTATAGTACAATGGGAGATTGGTTGACAATTTGCTTAGAACTGACAGGCAAGAAAAGTGATAGCCAAGGACAGGAAGGAATTACTTTCACTTATTAAGTTATTACTTATTAACAAAGCTGATCATGTTTTAGAATAGAAGTAGAGAAGTTCAACTTCCTCTGTTCAGTTACACAATGCACATTTTTTACTTGTCACCCATGAAAGCAGGCTGCTATCAAAATTTTACTGTTATTATCAGCGGAACAAAAAGTATGATGTGTTCAAGTTTGAATCCTAAAGGAAATCTTCTGTTCTTTTCACCTTACTTAATACAGTGGACTTGCTGCATCAGCAGGCTAGGGATCTGTGGATTTGACTGTTCATTGATCACCACACCACATATTATTCAATGATAGTATGGACATGCCGATGTGTGCATGTCACTATCCACTGAATAAAATGGCATGCAACCATCTGCTGCTTTCCCCATCTGCAGTGGGAGGCGAACTGAACCCCGAAGATGGGAAGGCTCCACTGTACAAAAATAAACCCCAAAAGGCCATACCATTGGTGTTCGATGTCTGACTTTTGTTTGAATGGCACCATCTTTTTCAAACTGTATCATATCATTCAGTGGATCCCATGGTCTTGTGCTGTGGACAACAAACAGTGTAAATTAAATAGACCAAGAAGGGTACAATTTCAATCATGTTACCTCCAGGAAAGCTTCTTTTATAAACATTTCAAACTGAAGGATATTTATTGTTGCTGTTATATGTCTTCAAGTTGTTTCTGACCTATGGTAACCCTAAGGCAAATTTGTCATAGGGTTTGTTCAGGGTTGTTGCTGTATCATGCCTTCAACTCATTATGGCATCCCTAAGGTGAGCCTATCATGAAGTTTTCTTGGCAAGATTTGTTTGCCTTTGCCTTCTTCTGAAGCTGAGAGTGTGTGCCATTGCCTTCCTCTGGGATTGCATGCACCTTGCCAAGGCCACTCTCAGGTTTCCATGGCTAAGTAGGAATTCAAATCCTGTTCCCCTTCAGCCCACAATGGGTTTCAGAAAGGGTATTAGCATCTCATATGAAAGGCTAATGTTGTCAATGTCAATCATTTTTATGTATCATAACCATTATTTTAATGGTCTTTTAATCTAAGGATGAAAACGGGTTGAATCATTACGAAGTTCCTTAAAGGTATCACATATTTGTTGAGTCAATTGTTTCCCCTATCAGTATGTGGTCTCCTTGAACAGAATTCCACTAAGGATGTTCTGGAAGGTGGGTAGTTGTATTCTGACAGTTCCACTTTTCACACTCGTCACATGAGAGTTGTTTGGGGAGGAGGGAGATAACAAGATTCAAAGATACCTTCTGATTCACCAGGAAATATTCCTCTGGATGAGATGTGTGTGCCATGAACATTAGGAATACTTATAATTATGAGAAGAATATTCTGGATCGAAGATATTGGGTACAGCAACTCACAGCAAAAATTATGCAACTAAGAGTCAAAGGGAAAAAATATCCCAAAGCCAGGTGAATTTTTTTAAAAAAGAGCATCATATTTCTTCTCTTCCCTCTTGGAACACCTCCTCAAAGATATAACAATAATCTTAACCCAAGCAGCATACAAAACCCAGAAGAAAATTATATGTATGTGTAGCTTCCTCTTTCGAAAAATAAGTGGCAGTGATAAAAACTGAAAAGGACCCAGTTCCACTACAATCAGGTGCTGTAGGACTGGGAAGTTCACTGAATAAATGGGAACATCAACTTAAGTGCTTTCAGTCTCTAGGACAAAATCAAAGTCTCAATGTTCAACTTCTCTCTTCCATCATTACCACTCACAACAAAGGAAACTGGTCTTGTAGTGTTAGACATCTTTGTAAGCATTCATTTTAAGCCAACAGTAGGTTAAAATGAAAGCAAATTAGACACTGTAATGATGACATTTACTGTGATCACAAGAATATAAAAAGAGATCAGACCAAAGGCCTATCTAGTCCATCATTCTGTTCTTACTGTAGCCAGCCAGTTTCCTATAGGAAGGTCATAAGCAGAATAGGAATGCAACATTCCAAACTGGTTATGTCTTAATTGTGATTATACGTGTTACACCTTCAGGAAATTAAAAGGTTAAAGAAACTTCATAAAGAGCTTTTCATTAAACAAGAAAGTGGACATTCCTAAGATGTTACATACTTTATGGTTCTGTAAAGATTTTCAATTACAACTGATGATTCATGTGAAATAAATTAACAGGTGATGTTGTGTTGACACAAACAACCAGCTGTTAACTGCTGTACATTTGTGAGCCAAATATACATGTTGCATATCATTTGAAGAATCTGATACAGGACCAACTGTTTTTTTCTACAGTCATAGAATAAATAAATGGGCATCAATAATATTGGAGACAATCCAATGCAGAGTTAAGTATTTTCAAAGCTGTCTTAGATAGCGACCACTATGCAGTATGTGATTTTTTTCAATTTGTTTGCTAGTATCTTGAATAAAGAGCACTAACACCTACTGGCTTCTATAACTCACTCTGCATATCTGTAATTCCATTCTCCCGTGAGTGGATCTGGCTCAAATAGCCTGCATACCCACTCTTCATCGTGGGCTTTCCTTTCTTTGGCAGCTTTTCGCTGAGCTTCTTCCAAAATGCATTTCTCATGAGTTGCTTCTGTTTGGTCTTTGTTGTTTATAGCTTGAGTCACATGTTGCCAAAGTCTATCAGAAAAGAACAATAATGTTGCAAACATTTTTAAAACTACTCAAAATGTTCATTGCAAATTTATTTTTATTGCATTGTCAGAACAGAGGAATCTGACAGATTTTTTAAAATTGTTATTTCATTTTGCTTCTTTATAGAATTCCAGGATGATATATACATGTTCAAATAAAACTATTCACATTGAAATATAAATCCAATACAGTATAATAAAACCAGAAAGTAACAACAATAAAATATAAAGATCAATTAAAGAAAACACTAGCAAAAATATAAACACATAAAAATATTCAACACTCAAGATGAAGAACTCTCTCTCTCTCTCTCTCACTCTCACAAACACACACACACTTACTTTAGTTTGCTAGAAATAAGTGTCAAAATTTCTGCATTCTTTTGCTAGGCTGTATCTTCCATCCTCCACCCTCTCTACTCAGCCATTAACAATATGAGCCTTGCTGTGGGTTAATACAGGCTTAGAGTACACTTACCTCTCTGACTCAAAGTCACCTTGCTCCTCAAACTTCACTGTGTATCTTCTTAATCTGCACTGTTTGATTTCAGGTGTTGGATTCCAGAATGTCTCTGAAACTTCTGTCTTTTTGTCCCTAATAATAACTTCACTGTCCTGAAATGTTTAACATATTAAATTACTTGAATAGTCAAGTAGTTAACAATTTTACAGAGTCATTAAGAACAAAAGTTTCCTTCCAAAAGTCACTTTTTGCAATCAAGGAAGATGTTGTGCCAGTTTGGATGTGGACAGCAGAAAGTCATGTTTGAAAACAGATCTTATTTCAACAGTAAGAACCTGACTTAAGGGGATGGATATATTATGTTTCAGTTGAATACTGACCTTTGGCAAAATATAACTATTTTCATAGGCTTTTGCCAAGTGACCAATCAATTGAATTTTGCCTTTTTCTTCTAATCAGTTTCTACCCATACAAGTGAAATTTTCATGTAATGTCCTACCACTTCCATCTCTCAATCTCTTCCGCTATCTTAACTGCCACCACCCTGGCCTCAGAAGGAGAGAAAAAGAAGCAAGCACAACTTCATCATACTTAGTCCCAGAAGCAGAAAAAAGACCCTCTCTTCATTCACTTCATTCACTGTATTAGCCTTGGAAGGTGAGAAGAACCAGCAGTATCTCCTGGACTTGATATCCTTCCCCACTGCTATTTCCTTCTCCTTTTGTGTCATGTCTTTTTAGATTGTAAGTCTGATGGAAGGGGACTGTCAAATTAAGTATCTGTAAGCTAGTCTGAGAGCCTTTGGGCTGAAGAGTGGGATATAGTCTAAATTTAAAAAAACAACAACACTTGGAACTCACTGATGTGTTATAAGGGAATGATTGGGCTTCTTTTATATTTATAAGAATTTCAGTCAAGAAAATACTACTTAAGACACTAGCTATTGTTGCACAGTATGATGCAATGAGTTCTCACAACGCTCCTATTTATTGTGGAAAGGCTCCACTATTGATCAATATTTTCTAATACTTTCCTTGTCTGGAATGATCATCTTCTGCTGTATTAACATAGTGCTGCCATAAACGGTTCCTTGCTTATGAACCTCATTAATCACCCATGATTTAATGAACAATTAGTGAAAGTGAGTGGAGCAAAACCTATTATTCGTTCTTTTCGCTCCATGCTCATTTTACTAGCTGCCTCTCTGAGCCCTAATAGCTCAACTCTTACCCTATCTGCCCTTTTTCATGTACTTCCAGACCTCATTTTCACTTTTTCTTTTCCTTTGCAATAAATGTTCTGCTTAAAAGAACATAAAACTGCAAACTCATTTATAAATGTATGGCAATAATAAAAACTATTTTTGTGCTTCTGTGTCACAATAGTGGTGAACAAAATTTGGATTTGACAGTGTTACAAGGAAACAGGGCTATCACAAAAATGGCATCTCAGGTTTCTTCTTTCTCTTAACACCTATTGTAAATCCTGACATTGACTACTTTTGGTTTGGGAGATTTTTATTCCCTTTCACAAACTTTATAGTTTTGGGTAAAGGGCAGGGAACAAATAAATAAAATTAAAAATACTATTATCACACTCTGTAGGTCAGTGAGAGGATTATGAAATTGGTAGGAAGCATTCCTGCTCAACCCATCCACATAATACATTTAAATGCAATACAAATTTTAAAGAGATGTTCAATATTTGACAAAAAAAATAAATAAAATAAACACAACAGTACAACTCACCCAGTGTCCTTCCAGAGTAGCTAGAACTTCTTTTCCCAGTTTAATTTTCCCCACTATTTGATTAACATTGTCATTGTTGCCTAAAAATGGCTATTAAGAACAAAAAAATTGTTTAGCTGTGTAGCACTTAAAACACTTTAGAAAACATTATAAGATGGTAGATTTCTAAAATACCAGCTTAAATTATTTCAATTATGTTTGTTGTCATTATATCAATGCTGTGTGAAACCAACCACTGAACTCTCATCCATAAGAAATATTTGAAGAAAATTAAGTCTTTGCCCCCTCCCCAAAATCAAATCATGCTAGAAGTGACCCCTTCATGAAAAGAACAGAGTAAGTATAGCACAGGTAGTGGGATTGCCTCCAAGCTGCCTAAGTATTACATTTCATAACTAGTACAAGGCTGTGTGGGCTGGCTCCAGAGTTGTGTTCAGAATATTTTGCTGGCACTGGAAAAGTATGGAGTATGGCAACTTTTGTGGAGTCCACCTTCCATATGAATCCTCCCAAAAGCTGATCTAGAAGGGAGACCATCCAGAATTAACATGGAAGGTACTGATGGAGGAAGGCAAAATAGACTTCTTTCTTCCTCTGTTGGAAAGCTTCTGTGGGATCTTATTTCTCTCTGAGACTGAGGAAGCACTGCCATTTGTAAAAGCACAAGTATGGATCTATCTTGTGACTCTTTCATTGCAAGTCAAAATACAGTTTACTGTTAAGCATTAATATAACATTTGTTAAATAATGTTAATGTACACAACAATAAGGGTATGTTCCTTAAAAACATGGCAAACTTTGTACATTGGTGTTTTCAAAAAAGTATATAGTTTCACAATATATCCTCCAACTAACCTTTAGTTTGAATTCAAGAGCTGCACTGTATCCAGTTTTTTCACATGTGATGTTAACAGTTCCCCCAAGCTCCAAAGTCATTGTACCATAGAGAATTCCTGTAAGAGGAAGTAGTTTTATTTCTAGCTTTGTTACAAATTCACCAGGTACTTTCAATTTTTACATAGAGTGGACCCTTGTTATACGCTAGGGTTTGGTTCCAAGATTCCCCGTGTATAACAAAATCCATGTATGCTCAAGTCCCATTAAATATAATGACATAGCAAAATGGTGTCCCTTATAAAAATGGAAAATCAAGGTTTGATATTTGAAATTTATACTTTTTTAAAACATTGTCAAACCATGGATGCTTCAATCCGTGTATAAAAAATCCATGTACAGTGCTACCTCGGGTTACGAAATTAATTCGTTCCGCCGTTCCGTTCGTAACCCGATAATTTCGCAACCCGAAAAGGCTTTCCGTTAGCGCTGGAAAGCCGCTAGCCGCGCTTTGCGTTTGAATTTCGCGCCGAAATAAATTTCGTAACCCGAAAAAAATATCGTAACCCGGAACAGTTTTTTCCAATCTAACTTTTTCGTATCCCGGAAATTTCGTAACGCGATCATTTCGTATCCCGGGGCACCACTGTATAAGAAGGGCCAACTATATAACCAAAGACGAGACAGAAAAGCACAAGCCATTCCATTACAATTAATAGCAGAATATTTAACTGATTGTAAATTTGCAAGAGGAAGATAAACATTACATAGAAATCCTGTGTTCATTGTAAGATGGAAGCTCACAAGCAGCTAACAAACTGTGAACACAGCTGGCCAGCAGGGGGGCAATAGTCATCCCACAAACAATAAAAGCAGTCAAGCAAATCCTTGAAGGTTGGAGCCTTCATTCTGATTAAGCAGCAAAGGTCTGGCTTTTAAAGTCAACAGTAATTTGCAGATGGTTAGATAAAGAACAATAGCAGCCACACAGCGCGGCAACGATCCTCTCCCTCTCGGGAGCAGAAAGAAGGAGTACCATAGTGATGCCCCTTCTGTTCAGCACCGTTTGGGCGCTTTGACGCCCATGCATCATCATGGTGTGCCACATGTGGACGAGCGCGTGCCATAATAGCGCATGGGTGGGAAAAGTAGGGCTGGGTGCATGTGGATGCCCAGCTCTATCTAGCCCTACTTTTGCCCCCGGGCCGGTACAAAGTACTGGTCTGTTTAGGGCCTAGGTTCTCAGAAAAGGGCCTTCATAAAAAGGTTAGAGGCCATAATATACTATATCTTTATTCTCTCTGCAGTTGTTGTAGTATATATTCTTTGACATGCAAAATGACTCCAACCTCTTAAGTTTTCTTCTGGTACTACTTCTTTAATATACAATGTTCCATCAGTGTGCATAGTTCAAAATGTCCTACAGCTATCAATGTATTTTTCTTTCAGATGAAAAACCTAAGCCTTTCTGAAGACTATTTAGTTTGGATTCTGTAACTAGGATTTAGGTATTCTAACTTGAGTATAAAGGATCTGACATTAAGTTTAAAGAATAATCTGTTAGTCGGTCCTACAAGAAATACAGGTCACACCTGAAGAATAATTTTCTAATAGTAATTTTGTAACAGAATGTTGTAATAGAAATCTTTATTTATTGGAGAACTTTTGCATTTTGGGAACGAGATCCAATGCTGACAAATCTGCAAGCTGAAAATTTAGCAAAGGACCAACTTCCTACCTAACTGAACATTTTTTAAAGATTAAAGTTGGCTCTTCTGCTGGTTGATGATTCCTTATAACAAGCAAAATACTACCCTCCTTTACTGATCACTTGGATTGTACCCAATCTTTCAGGAATGAAATTTATCTGTTGTTGAAAGACAGACTGTAATAAGGCACCTTGGTTTAGAGAACAGTATGAAGTTTGTATAGAGACAATTCAACACAGTAAAGAATATTCTGAAATATGGTCTCTGCAGTAACAAGAGTATATGCTAAGAAAAGCTTCAACAGAGAAGGGAAAAATACTACCATAAGGCAGCAAATAAAATGAAAGGATTCCAAAAAATAATTTGAAGCAGCCACCATGGTCTAAAATGCATAGAGGGAATCCTCAGTTCTTATACTCATTTCAGAATAAAATAGAAAATTCCAAGCAAATCCCAACTTGATATGGGATACTACTGCTAGAAAAAAAATCTAGTGTTATATGCTACAGGTTCCATTGCTAAAAATCATTTCACATGTCCTTGTCATGAGCTGTATTAATCTAAAGGAAAAAACAAAAAACAAAAACAAAAAGGCACCCATGACTTGCCTAATTGCTGCGGTAATGGGTTCAGTAAGAAGCAGTTTCAGACAGATTCTTACTACTGATGAAGAAATAAAACAAGCTTTCCCTGGTGGGAAATACCCTGCCCCCCATCATGTCGGAGTGGGTTAAGGTGGGAGTACAGAGGCCGAAACTGAAGGTACTATTGCCTGAGAAAGGCCCTGAACCAGTAGAATACTCGGTATCAGGGTCCAGACCGTGAGTGTAACAACAGTCACATGGCCACATAGCCCGAAAAACCCACAAAAAACTAATGTGGAGAATGCTCTCTGTGATATGGTGACAGAGAATGATACTAGGGCAGGTTACAGACCGCCCGTTTGGGGCGGTCTGCACCTGCCCCTTTCCCCAGTGTATCGGGGCCTCAGCTGCTAGAACGGCAGCCGCTGAGGCCCTGATCTGCCGCTTTCCGGGCTGCGGGGAAGCAGCAAAAGGCCCCTTCCCCGCAGCCTGGAAAGGGGTGTCCTTGGGGCTTCAAGCCCCAAGGACACCCCACGGATACCGGGAGGACGAGAAAGGGGCCGCTTGGCCCCTTTCTCCTTTGGTCCGCTGGGCGCAGCCGTGTAAAAGCTGCGCCCAGCGGACCAAACCAGGAAGGAGCTCCGAAACGGAGCTCCTTCCTGCTCCGTGATAAGGGCGCACTAAGCGCCCTGGCGTGGAGCGAGGACGTCACATCCGCGCCGCCCCGTATAGAGGCGGTGCGGCCGTGACGTCCTCATGGTGGCAGCTGTGTGGGACGGCTGCTGCCATTTTGTGCGCGCAGAGCGCGCACTAGGGTTAGGAGGGTGCAGAAGCACCGCCCCTTTCTAACCCTACTTACGCGCTCTGCACGTACTTTCTAGCCCGTCTGTAACGGGCCCCCGAAGGTCTTTGGTACTGATATGGAGATCGAGGGTGACTTCAATAACAATGCAGAGATTAAATGTCCCCTCAATGGTCCCGATAAGAAGGGGAGTATATGTCACTGGTCCCGATAAGAAGGGGAGTAAGAGTGATATGAAATGGGATGCTCCCTCCACAAATCTTTGTGTCAGTACCAAGTCAGATATGAAACAGATGTGTATGGCAAGTACTCTTGATGGACTGAGGAGTTAATTCCAGAGGGGTACGGCGGTGTCGAACAACCAATGGAAAGGTTGGAGAAGTGACCGCCAGAATGAGCTAACGGCATCACAACAACCCCAGAGTCAGACAGGGGATTAGAATCCATATAGATGTTGGTTTCTTTTTTGACTTTTTCTCCTTGGCCAGAGCCACCACAGCCATGGGATCCACATGGCCATCTAGTAAATGAGAACGCTTCTGACTGGTCTTCAATTCCTTTTGGTCAATGGGGCTGATATGGATGGCTGTACTGTAGTTGGTACTGAAGAGGTTGTCAGTACCCAGGTGGAGGGTACTGAATAAACTGTTGGTACTGGAGCAGAAGGCAAAGCCAAAGATGGTTGAGGGACACCCATTGTGGCTGTTTTGTTAGGTTTAGAGAGCGATATGTTAGATAAAGTGGATTTTCCAGAAAGTGCAGTGGAAACTTTAAAGGATTGCTCCCAGCAAAAGACTTTGAAGCATTGTGCCCGATTCCTGAGGGTCTAGGCAGTGAAGCCTTTGCAAATCAAACAACATTGGATGATATGTCCTTTACCTAGAAAAAAAAAGGTGCTCACCATGTGTGTCAGAAAGGGAAACTTTTTGACAACATGAAGAACACCATTTAAAAAGAGAGGTGGAGGCAATAAGAAATAAATAAAGTAGGCCCAAGGGTAAAGGGGCGGGCGGGCTCAGCAGTAAAGTAAGGAAAAATCCTTCTTTTTTTAATAGGGAAAACAGTAAGTAAACAAATAATAGATAAAACTTAGCAAGAAAAATGTTATTTGGCCGAGACAGATATCCAAGGAGACCTATTTTTTCGGCGGACAGAAAAAACTGAAGAGGAGGTAGCTTGGCAGGCTCTAACATGTGTGATAGGTGATGGGGTATTTCCCGCCAAGCCATTCAGCTCTGAAAGAATCCGCTGGTGGTCTCTGCACAGATGCAAAGCCATGTGTGAGGCACAGAGACCATGAAGAAGAACCCAGCTGACATGTAATTTTCTATGCTTGCTAGCTTTGCAAAAGTACAGAAACAGTGCGAGAATTCTCTACCCCCCCCCCACTCCCCGCCCTTTGGCAATGATTCTTGAAAAGAAAAGATTTAGCTGCTGTCTTCTGTCATCCAGAGAGCACTGACAGCTTGCAGATTTCTCTCATTTGGATAAAGTTTGAATAAGAAAAGCAACAACAGGAATTTCTCCTCCTAATTTCTATTTTATCAACACCTCTGGGCAAGTCAGAACAGAATCCAATTCTTTCCTAACCCCTCTGTGATTGTCAGAGAGATAGGGGAAATTGGTAGAAATGATGGAAAGAGGTTTAGATAGTAAACCTCTCTAGTTTAGCTAGAGGTTAAGCCACGTTCTTATTTATAAAACCCTGAGGGAAAAAAACCTAATACAGTACCTTTACAATGTGCATATGGCATGGTTATCATATATTCTTCTCCTCTGTTTAGGAAAAGCAGTCGCCCTTCACCATCCAGAATGGCAGATAATGAATTTCCTGAAAGACAATAAAAATTGGAGATTGAAATAAACATGTCCCAAAAAGTGAACTAGCCTGTACCATCTTTTTATACCAATCTCACCTATTTTTGAGTAATGTATTCATAATTCTTTTTACTCTATGCCCTAAACATATTTACTCTGTAAAATGAATAATTAAATGCAGAATATGTTTGTAGACACTGAAAAATAAGAAAATAAAACTTTTGAAGAACTCACCATAGAACTTGGATTTGGCCAAAATATTACCACTAAGGCAAAATCCATCTTTTCGATTGCTTACATAGAAGGCGGATATGGGGGGATGATGAGATACCTGTAAAAATAACAAGGCAGGTTCTGTTATGAAAATCAGTGGGAGCAACCAAAGTTGCAGTAGAGTTATTGGATTTTTTCAACATTTATTCAAGTGTTTGAAATTCACTAAGTAATCAGTTTAATTATAATATAATTAAGCTAAAGATTCAATGACCTCTGCAGATGAGGGACATGACATGGTGTAGCACATCCTCTTGGGTATTTGGTACAACACTTACTGCAGGAAGGAGAAATTACTGTACTGTCATCTGCAGGAACTACATCTCTGCTTCCAAGCTTCCTTTTCATTTGTATGCCTTATCTCCACATTAAAGACATTAGTTTTTGTCAGTTGTTGGTTTTTTTACACTAGATTGGCCCTCTATCGTAACCACTGCTTACTCTTAAGCCTTGAACTGACACTCCAATTAGTGGAATCTATATTCCATTGTGAAACCCTATCTTCTAGAGCAGCGGTTCTCAACATGTGGGTTGCGACATCTTTCAGGATCGAACGACCTTTTCACAGGGGTCGCCTAAGACCATTGGGAAAAAAGTAGCAAAATTACAGTTATGAAGTAGCAACAAAAATAATTTTATGGTTGGGGAGTCAACACAACATGAAGAACTGTATTAAAGGGTCGTGGCATTAGGAAGGTTGAGAACCACTGTTATAGAGGAATCTTCAACCACAGGCTACAGAATGTAAGCACTTAAAAATTCTTAAATTTCTCAAAGTGTGATATGCAAGAAAGCGATACCTAACACTTATCAAACTACACGAATCAGTTCTCAATATGCTGCCTGTACATATCCTGCAGGTAGACATATACAATCTGCAGCTCCTGCCTTCAGATAGTCAAATCTTGTCACATTTGCTCATGAGCCTCTTCACACCAAAATGAGAACCATTAAGCACATGTGAAAGCAAACTCACATGTGCCCTTATAGAGATTTGAAATGAAGTTCACTGGGAGGTGAATGTGTTTACATTAGAAATGTGTTTACATTAGAAAGGAACATGAACAATGGCACCTGCAACACTTTGAAACTACAAGAGTATCTCGGTTAACTTAAGTAGATGTGTCTCTAGGCATTGGGCCTTATCACATGTGAAACAGGGGCCCAATTTGAAGCACTTCCGTAGAGAGGGTGAAGCGGGGTCACTTTGAAACCAAGGAAATTCATGTGATGAACTATCACATGTGAAGAATGAAATTGTGGTGATTCCTGAGTCAAAGCGGAGCAAGAGCACTTTGAATTACCACACCGGTACATACCATGCGGATTCAACGATTCGAATTGGCACCTTTGCGCATGCTCAGTGGGGGTCTGAACGCATCAAGACCTTTTACGCTTCCGGGGGGGGGGGAGAAGGGGACCACTTCCTGGTTCCACTTTCCCGTGAATGCAACCCTCACGTGAATTGTTCCTGTCATCTCTCCCTCCAGCCTCCAATAGCCCCCTCCTTTGCTCCCATCTTTCCCTCCAGCCTCCCGTTTCATTCCATTCATCCCTGCCATCTAGATCTGAATCCACCATCCTTTTCATTCCCTTCACCCCTGCCATCTACATCTAAATCTACCCTCCTTTTCATTCCCTCCACCCCTGCCATCCAGATCTAAATCTACCCTCCTTTTCATTCCCTTCACCCCTGCCATCTACATCTAAATCTACCCTCCTTTTCATTCCCT